>NW_022990794.1:135000-321867 GCF_902827175.1 Gymnodraco acuticeps
GTGTGTGTGTGTGTGTGTGTGTGTGTGTGTGTGTGTGTGGTGTGTGTGTGTGTGTGTGTGTGTGTGTGTGTGTGTGTTGTGTGTGTGTGTGTGTGTGTGTGTGTGTGTGTGTGTGTGTGTGTGTGTGTGTGTGTGTGTGTGTGTGTGTGTGTGTGTGTGTGTGTGTGTGTGGTGTGTGTGTGTGTGTGTGTGTGTGTGTGTGTGTGTGTGTGTCCTAGAGACAGGGTCGTGTTCCTGCTGTGACTGCAGCAGCTCTACAGTAGCAGGCTGAATGAAGGAAGCTGCAATGGAATCTAGAGTGCTGCTTTCTTTTCTGTGGTGTGTGCGTGTTTTAATTGTGGGTCTAGATTTTGTCTCAGCTCAGCGTGGTTGTAAAAAACAAGTTGTCATGTTTATTTTTGAAATGGAGTTTTAGGAATGAGTGTTTTAGGACCGTGTTTGTCTTGGGGTTTGCTTGAATGAACAGGGTAGGTTTGCTCGAAAGAAGAGTTGAATCAAATGTGGAGTGGAACATGTAGTGGTTTGTCTTCAAGTCAGCGAAATTGGTAATTCTTAGTGCTCCAAGGTAATGAAAATATCAATTGGATATTTTTTATGGAAACACTTTCACCAGATGATAATAATAAATGACGAGCAACATCAACTAACGCTTTAGACGTTTGATAGATTGAAGAATGATTGTGATTAATGTTTATTATTGTTTGTGAATGCAGAGCCTGGCAGCAAACGGTGTGTAACCAAGAAACCTTCAGAGTAAATGATCTTTCAGACACACTTCTCTTGTCCATTAGTTGCATCAAAAATGTAACAATGTGCACGTTTTCTTTTTTGCGTCAAGCAGACAAAACGTTGTCACCTGACATGAGAGGTAGTTGGCCCCGCCTGACATTGCAACCACATCATATGATGTGACTGCACATACAAACCATCTATCATGCAGCCCTAGTAAAAGTCATGGTCTGCTCTCCTGTGTGGACATGCAGTTACTCTGTTTTATAAGTGTCAACACGGGAAGATCTTGGTCTGCTCCAGATGTTGAAGCACAAGCACCAACCTGTGTTCTGTTTGAAGCCAAGAGAGGGACAATGGTGTCAGTGCTGCTGTGTCTCACGCCACAGCCCTTTTTTAATGGCTGGGCCTCTAAGAATAGGAGCCTTGTGTCAGGCCAAACTGTTGCTGAGCTGCACTCACAGGCCAGCATGGTTTGGCCCAACCTAGTCTGGTTCAGCCAGTCCATGGCTCCATCAAAGTTCCTTGAGGTTGTCCCCCCTGCCAGCAGGTCCCCGTAAAACTCCCTAAGCCAGCAGCACAAATATGCTTTTTGTGTGTCAACCTGCCATCTGTTAACTTTGGCTTCTTCTTCTTCTTCTTCTGACACACGCAGGCTTAACGTTCTTACAACAGGCCGTATTACACCTTGGAAGTTGTTCAATTCAGCCTATGCAACATTGTTGGGTTCTCTGATGGGTTCTCTGCTGGGCCAATGGCGCAACAGGGATTTCAGTGCCTTGCTCAAGGGCATGTTAACATTAAAGGTCCCATGACATGCTTTTCCGGTTATTACCCGTCCCCTTGTGTGTTATGAAGCGTTTTCTGCATGTAAACGGTCTGCAGAGTCACAAACCCTCAAAGTACACCCTGTAGGGAGTACAACTCTAACACAGAAAATAGCTAGTCTGTGCTGCCCCAGAACGCCTCGTTGGATATTTTTCATTTTCCATTTTTTTCTTCCTGAGTATAGTGACGTAACCATACCCAAATGGACCAATCCGTGGAGCCGTTACGTTACGTCCACGGAGCCGTTACGTTAAGTCCGGATTGGTCCAAATGGACCATTCCCGGACTTCCTCACACACAGACACTCAATCTTTTCTCAGCTGCAGCTCCGCCGATTTCTCAGCCTGAGACGGCGGGACGCCAGGCTGCGGGGTGTGTGTGTGCTCGGGCTGGTTTCGGGCTGGGTTTAGCTGTGTCTCGCCGACCCCACGCAGCAACCAGGAAACCACACCAGTAAGCCAGCTCACACTGTCCGCTCCTCGCAGCAGCGAGCCTCGCAACGTCCCGCCAACACGGCCCGCAGACCCCACGCAGCATTCTCATCTGATTGTCATTACTGGTGTCATTTTCTGGTTGCTAACAAACGCTATTGTAACACATAAACACTAGTGCTGGGGGGAAACGATTATTTTGAAAACGATTAATCGGGCGATTATTTGATCGATTAGTCGACTAATCTAACGATTATTTTTCTGTTGTTCAATTCATAAAAAACGTAATGTAAAAAAAACGTAATGTAAAAAAAATTGTTTTCACGATACTGTGTCTCAGGGGATCTTAATATTTAATAACCTATTAATGTGTTATACCAGATTAACGGAAATAATCTCAGCTAACTGACGATACAAACCATGTTTACCAAAACAAAACACAAGTCTCATAAGAAGGATCAAATGACCCCTGAGCGAAAAATGCTAACGGACATTGGCACAGAACTCAAGATAAAAGTACCCTTATTACTTATCATAGCTGCACATACAAGATATCCGATTAAAGCTGAGACTCCACAGATTATGTAGGTATATAGTATTATCACTGAGTGATCCGGACTCGCGACAGGGGAAGCAAATACAGTCATCACAACACGTACCTTCACAGAGCTTCTAGGGAGATCGTTTCACCGCCGTAGCTGTCAATCTGATCAAAAGACGTGTTCAATGGCAATAAAATGAGAAAAAACGCGGCTGAATCGGTTAATCCATAGGTTTTTAACGTCTATGTATAAAAAAATGATTGAATTTATAATCCATAATTCCATTTTCTGTAAAAATCGGAGAGCAAATGCTAGCTGCTAATGGTAGCCACCACAGCTAGCTGCTGCTTCTGCTAGGCTATGCAGCAGTCTCAGTGAGATATAAATATATAATATCTTTGCGTTTTGGACTAACTTTAAAATATTCCCATGCTTTTGAAGACCTAGGGCGAGATGTTTTCGTTTGGGGGCTTCGTGCGCAATCCTGTGAGGAGGAGGTGGTAGCCGTTTCAGTCTCCATTGTGTTTGAAGTGCGATTGCGAACTGCTTGTTGCTTTGGGTGACCCACATGTGTGTAGCGACGCGTCGACGCGGAAATATGTCGTCGACGATATTTTGAAGTCGACGTGTCGCTACAGCACTAATAAACACTGATGTTCCGCTGTAACGGTGGTAGACTCATCAGCACAGAGTGGGCGAGCTGACCAATCAGAGCACAGTGGGCTCACAGGGAGGGGGGGCAGGAGCTCCACCAAGCCGTTTAGGACAGAGAGTGAATACACATCACGGGAAGTCTTCTTCGCTGCTTTTGTGGCAGACTACAGCGCCACTTACAGGCCTGGCATATGTACTACAGCGTCTCCAGCGCTTTCGAGCGGCAATGGCCGGCCGTGGCCCAACACCACATTCCCCTGATAGGTGGAGAGTTGCCCATATAGGCGGAGCTCCTCATTCCTGACGTCAGAGAATTTTCAAATCTGTATCAGTCTGTATCAGATCCGTTGCAGCCCTGTTTTTAGAGATTTGGGTATGGAGGAAAAGAGAGAGGGTTGTGTTTTCTGACACTTGGTGAGTTCCCTGACACACCAGGGACACATATTCAGGTATGAAAGACGTACAAAAGTGCATTTTGCATGATGGGTCCCCTTTAAATCCAAAATATTCCCACACCAGAGATGTGGTATTAGGTTTTGCAACCACTTCCATTTAACTTCAAAATCCCCTCGAGTAAGTCACACGTTGTCTCCTGCTTGTCTCTATATTATTAATTTGGCTGCTGCACGCGGAGTGTCCTGACCTGGGTGTGTGTGAGCCCCGCCCCTCACAGCGCGCCGGGCTGGCAGCAATAGCGCGTCTTGCTAAAATGCTGGTCACATCCTTATGTAAACAAACACGCATGTAAACAGCAATTTATCGAGGTCAGAAAAGTTATCGAGTCCATTTTTATTTATCGTACGATAAGTCCATTTATTGATTATCGCGACAGGCCTACTCTAACCCCTTGGACACAGTTCAGAGTTGAAAGACTGTATGGGGGTCATACTGATGACTCTGGTCCAGGTATTTATGTGTGTGTCTTGGTGTTAGAGCAGAGATCAAACAGCTGACCCCATTAGACCCCGGTGGGCTCCCTGTGTTTTCCACACTGAGGCAGTAAAGCAGTGACGACTCAGCTGTATATCTGCCATGCATGGAGACATGTTGCACATCTTAAACACTTCCAGACTCTCTGGGACACAAACAACACAGATGTGTGAATCCCATCACACTTCCTGTGTGCACAATAATGCTACATGGTGAAGTTTAGTAGATCATAGTTGAAACGCTCCCTGTTTGATAAAATGCCACAAAGATGTGTATTTATTTGCTTGGAGCGAAAACAACATGTTTCAGAGTTGTAACGCTGTTGGAAACACTCTTATTATTAAAACTCACCTAGATGCAGCACAAATGCTATCTCACTGTGTTAACAAAAGTAACACCTAGTTTGTATCATAGACTGTATATATAAAGGCTCTATGCCCTATGATTCAGATCCTCTCCCAGAATTGAAGGGGTCCTTCCTTGGCCCGTGCTACACCCTTCCACCACGCTGCATTAAAAAGTGGCCTGTAGTCTTTTGGTTATAAAGCTTACATGTCATTTGTTAGACGTTTTTATCCAAAGCGACTTACACATTCAGTACTGTGGACAATCCCCACAGGAGCAATTTGGGGTGAAGTGTCTTGCCCAGGGACACAACGACATGCTGACTACAGTGGGACTCGAACTTGCTATCCCCTGATTAAAAGTCCAGCACACTACCCACTGAGCCACAGCCTCCCTTACGGAAAGACTTGAGCTTCAGGTGTGTAAAATCGCCAGAAGCAGCTTTAAAGGTCCCATCCCCTGCTTTTCTGGTTATTACCCGTCCCCTTGTGTTCTGTAGCTTCTGCATGTAAACGGTCTGCAGTCACAAACCCTCAAAGCACACCCTGTAGGGAGTAACACTCTAACACAGAGAAGAGCTGTCTGTGCTGCCCCAGAACGCCTCGTTGGACATTTCTCTTTTCCCATTTATTTCTTCCTGGTCATAGTGACGTAATGCTGCGGAGCTCCACACACACACACACACACACACACACACACACACACAGCCTTATATTTTCTCAGCCGCGGTGCTGCACGGAGCTCCGTACACACACTAGGGCTGAGCGATTAATCGGTTTAAAATTGAGATTTTAAATGATGCAATTATCAAATCGAAAAGCCTGCGATTCTTTTTTTTTCTTCTTGTGTGTCAGTCATCCACACCAATCAGAAGTGCTGTGCTCCACATGTACCAGCCATTGTTAACCAATCAGAAGTGGCCCATGATAGAAGGTGATAGACAGATTGATCCAATCACCTGCCAAGTATTTTTGAAATACTTTTCCAAATGGCTTCCAATGGAGCTTTAGATGGTTTGGTGAAACAAACCGTCTGAGTCAGGTTAGTAATGCTCCATCACATGTTTCTATTACAGGGTGAATCTTAAACTGAAGCTTGACTTTAAAGCAACGGAAGTTTCATGTAAGTTTAGTTCTTTCACTCGTAGCTCGGGCTGCGGGGTGCTAGAGACGGGAGCATGTTGATGCGACCTTCCTAGCCGGAGATATGGCCGCATTTTACAATAAACTTCCGTTGGGTCGCTTAAAAACAAATATCGCAAATCGAATCGCAATATCTGTCCGAAAAATCGCAATTAGATAATTTCCCCAAATCGTGCATCCCTAGCACACTCACACTTGAAGCTCGGGCTGTGAGCAGCGAGCCCCGCAACGTCCCGCCAACACGGCCCCCAGACCCCACGCAGCATTCTCATCAGTTTGTCCTTACTGGTGTCATTTCCTGGTTGCTAACAAACGCCATTGTAACACATAATCACTGACTCATCAGAACAGAGTGGGCGAGCTGACCAATCAGAGCACAGTGGGCTCATAGGGAGGGGGGGGGGGGCAGGAGCTCCACCAAGCCGTTTAGGACAGAGTGAATACACATACTATACAGATGCTGTTTGAGAAACCAATGTGAGTTTGGAACATTGAACAATGTAAATCTATTCTAGTAGACCTCAACAATGGAACTATGATCAGTAGAAATGGCCATGACATGGGACCTTTAACATGTTGAGTTGAACAGTGAGGTCAGAGGAAGGTAGCTGTAGATGGAGGATAAGAGACATGTGACTAAAATGTAAACCTTCTGAACACTGGGATGCAGCTTTGCTACGTCCACGCAGCCTTTAGCTTGTTATCTGTGTCCTCAGGAATCCTCTCATCCTCTGTCACCAACACAGAGCAGCTTTAACAGGATCCACTGGCACTCATCCTATTGGGTCGCTGCCTTTAGCGGTGAGGGTCATTTAAGTTTGAATAGGGTCAATCGGGCAATGACATATCCTATATTGGAAACCCGGCAATTCAAACTTCAAAATACCATGAAGAGGCAGTTTTACGTTGATCAGTGTTTCCCCTATGGGATTGTAGGTGTGAGAGCTCACCACATACATTAGCTCTGCTGTTTCGCTGATACATTCAGATCCAGATGTCCGCTGACTTAAACCCTTCAACCGGTTTAAAGGACGTGTTTCTGACAAGTCAATGCATCACTGCTTTTGGCATGCAAGCACAACAGAATGTTATGTTGGTTAACATCCCTAGCTTTGTAAATGTTTTTGACATTTGAATGTCTTAAAGTTACATATTAAACCTTTTTGAAGCATTTTAAATAATGCTTGTAAAGTGCGGTGTAATAGCTGTGTGTGGCGATCTACACTTCTAATACAAAAAGTGTGACTGAACAGAAGTGTTTTACTTCCTCCTGTCCCAGGATGGACATCCCTCTCAGCCGCATACAGGATACTTTAAGCTCCTGATACAGCCGGGTCTGTCCTCTGTCCTCAGAGGGAGGGGTGGAGGATGTATAATCTGCAGCACGTAGTGTTCTAGTGAACGTTAAGGTCTTAAGCTCTCTGCAGGTCTCAACATGTGTCTGTTTGTGTTTCCTTCTCCACCTCACCACTCCCAGTGGCACTACTCCTGTTAGGACAGCAGACTAGTGAAGCTGCTAATAGTTCAAGGTTCTTTATTTTGTACACAGCGTCCCTAAGCTATTTATATCCAATATTTCCTAACTTTTGAATATCTTTTTTTTATTTTGATTTGATATACTTTATGAATCCCCGTGGGGAAATGGTTTCTCTGCATTTGACCCATCCTAGTGTTAGGAGCAGTCTACTGCCATTTTGAACGGCGCCCGGGGAGCAGTGTGGGGAACGGTGCCTTGCCCAGGGACACCTCGGTAGCACTTGGTCTTGCCGGGACTTGAACTGGTGACCTTCCAGTAGTGCTGGGGGGAAACGATTATTTTGAAAACGATTAATCGGGCGATTATTTGATCGATTAGTCGACTAATCTAACGATTATTTTTCTGTTGTTCAATTCATAAAAAACGTAATGTAAAAAAAACGTAATGTAAAAAAAAAAATGTTCACGATACTGTGTCTCAGGGGATCTTAATATTTAAGAACCTATTAATGTGTTATACCAGATTAACGGAAATAATCTCAGCTAACTGACGATACAAACCATGTTTACCAAAACAAAACACAAGTCTCATAAGAAGGATCTAAATGACCCCTGAGCGAAAAATGCTAACGGACATTGGCACAGAACTCAAGATAAAAGTACCCTTATTACTTATCGTAGCTGCACATACAATATATCCGATTAAAGCTGAGACTCCACAGATTATGTAGGTATATAGTATCATCACTGAGTGATCCGGACTCGCGACAGGGGAAGCAAATACAGTCATCACAACACGTACCTTCACAGAGCGTCTCGGGAGATCGTCTCACCACCGTAATCTCATCAAAAGACGTGTTCAATGGCATTAAAATGAGAAAAAACGCGGCTGAATCGGTTAATCCATAGGTTTTTAACGTCTATGTATAAAAAAAATGATTGAATTTATAATCCATAATTCCATTTTATGTAAAAATCGGAGAGCAAATGCTAGCTGCTAATGGTAGCCACCACAGTTAGCTGCTGCTTCTGCTAGGCTATGCAGCAGTCTCAGTGAGATATAAATATATAAATATCTTTGCGTTTTGGACTAACTTTAAAATATTCCCATGCTTTTGAAGACCTAGGGCGAGATGTTTTCGTTTGGGGGCTTCGTGCGCAATCCTGTGAGGAGGAGGTGGTAGCCGTTTCAGTCTCCATTGTGTTTGAAGTGCGATTGCGAACTGCTTGTTGCTTTGGGTGACCCACGTGTGTGTAGCGACGCGTCGACGCGGAAATATGTCGTCGACGATATTTTGAAGTCGACGCGTCGCTACAGCACTACCTTCCAGTTACCAAGCCAAGTCCCTATCGACTTCGCCACCACCGCCCCAAATCTTGAAAGCAAGATATGGCACCCATGGTACACAACAGGGCTGCTACATTACATTTAGCTGAATCTCTGCTGAACTTACCACACTGTAAAATAACCTCTTGACACACAGGTCACCAGTTCTTGGTTACCTGTACCATCTCTTACAATCAAGGAACTGTTAATCACACAAAGCCTGGAGAGATGAGTTTGTATAAAGCACTTTCAAACTGTTGCAAGCTAGTTTTGTCCCTATATAATAAATAAAGAGGTTCACAGTGTTTTCCCTTTGAGCATGAGTGGGATCAGTCTGAGTGACAGTGGTTGCAGCTGCACTCTGATGCTCTGTTACACAGTCATTGCAGTGCCACTTCCTGCTGCAGTTGTTAACTGTGTGTGGCACAGGGGGCATTATCTTTCTGCCCCTAACTTTGTGTGTGTTTGTTTAAATGAACTCCCCTCCCTCCCTGCTCAGTGTGTGTCCAGTCTTAGCTCTATATATAATTGTGTGAGTTGGTATCGGCAGTCTGGGGAGGGTCAGAGAGAGAGAGAGAGAGAGAGAGAGAGAGGACAGGGGGCTGAAGAGTGCTAAAGGGTGCTATTCTCCCCCAGGCTCAATGGGTGCTTTGTGCCAGTGGGCTGGGGGAGGGAGGGGCAGGGCAGCAGCACCCTGTCATAATGTTTTCAACACAACACACGAGAGAGGCAGGCAGGAGGTGTAAGGTCAACTACATGCAGACTCTTTCTGGAAAGTTGTCTTCAATATTTATGTGGCAAAATACTGAGAAGTAGAAGATATGTGGCGAGATGTGAGTCAGTCCACAGAAAGACATTCTTCACGTTTTTGGAAATGGAATCATCCGAGTAATTTGTCATGCATAACTGTCAGAAACCTCTTTAACTGTCTCTCAAACACTGAGGGCTCCTGCTTCTCTCTGCTGTACATCAGATGACATGAAACAACTTCAACCTTTAAAGACATCCCCTTGGACTTGGAAGCTGTGATGGACATTTCAGAATCAGGTTTATTACCAAGTAGGTCCACACGTATGAGGAATTTGCTTTGATGGAAATGGTGCATACACATAGAAAGAGGAATACGTTTTAAAATGGCAGCAACATTGTTTTCTAACAACTATTTGAATGATTATTGTTAGACAAAATATTAATATTACAAAAAACAATGAGGACGTCACATCCAGACGACATCAGCAGATGAATGAAACACATAGTCATTAGTTGCAGCCCTAGTGAATCTGAAGTGAAGGACACATGCTGCTAATCAAAATAATGATCTTATCAGTCCATCTTCATTGCCAGTCCAAAAGTCACATGTATTTAAGATAAGATATCGACTGGCATTCTGGCTTACTTCTTTGATTGAAGCAGATGAGTTTTGTCTTGGTCGTTCAGTCATTATCAAGTGTATTCTTCCTGCTGGGAACAACCATCAACATCCCTTCTGTTACTCTTTCCTGCTTCCTTTGTCCTCATCCCTTCACCTTATGCATATTGTGTCTTCCAGCTCCATAACATTTTCATTGTTTTAATTGTAATTAAAACACAAATAATAATTGAAACTCACTCATGGTTTCCTGTTATCAGCTTGGAAGTTCTAAGAAGTCAAGTATTTCCATCTGAAGGACGAGTCAGCCCTTTGCTTACTGAGCATGAAGCTCTTTCAGTAGTTATGTAACACGTCAGAGAAAAGTCAGTGTTTTGACACGTTGATTTATGACCAGCCATAAATGACTGAGTGGCGTGACAAAGCTCCCCGCAGCCCCGTGCCTACATCTGTGCCACTAACTCCTCACAATCAAAGAATTCAGAACACCTTTGTGAAGAATGTTGGCTAACCAGGAGCTGGAAAACATGGACTCCATGCAGCTTTAGATGTGTCATATTTCACTTTCTTTTTCCAGATGTTTGATTCAGTACGCCATCATGACAGATGTTCACTTTGATTCCTGTCAGGGTTTCATATCTTCAGGGGCATATATCTGTAAGGTTGGCAGTGTTTCTACATGGACATACGGGACAGGCTGTGTAGCTTTGTACGTGAGGAGGCTTTTCTTTAGTTTTTTATTGTGGGAATGATGCTGATTCTGATTCTTTAAAGATACTTTATTTGTATGACTTATATTTAAAATTGTTCTTTGATAACTAGCAGTTCTGAACTATATGTATCGTGTTATAACATCTGTCTCCTCCCCATTTCTTCTGCCACTTCCTGTCTTATCAAAGCAACTCCCTGACCTTCCTGTTAATTGAATTCTCCTCTATTCTCGATTCAAAGTAGTTTATTGTCATAAAAGCTAGAACAACACCGTGAATAATCCCCACCTTTCTCCTGTTTGTGTGTTCAGACGTTCACGGCGTGGTGCAACTCCCACCTGAGGAAGTCCGGCACGCAGATTGAAAGCATAGAGGAGGACTTCAGGGATGGGCTCAAACTGATGCTGCTGCTGGAGACCATCTCAGGTAACCCTCTGCCCCCCCCGCGGCTCCACAAAACTCACTCGGAAAGTTTTTAATTAAACTGTGATAGCTGTAATAATGTTCCACACAGAAACCACAGGGGAAAGCTGTCCAGCCCACCACACACACACACACACACACACACACACACACACACACACACACACGTTTCACAGAGCATTTATAAGCAGCCTCTCTTTGAGCTGTCGATCAGTGAAAAATGTTTTCAGATGTTTTAGATGCACAAGATCTCTATCCAAACCAGGGCGGGGTCACTCACAGTTTCCCGCCTCAGTATGGATCACACATCTCACCATCAGGAGAAGCACTGGGAACCCTGTCACTTTGTACGACAGCCTTCCTCCTGCATAGAACACACTCATTTGAGCTGCTGTGGTCTCATAATGAAATGTGGCTTCCTTTCACATTGAGCTGTGAGTCACACCATGGTGCCTGCTGTAGCTTTAACTGTCTGACAGTGTTGTGGTGCTGAGCCTGTGGAAACATGCTGCCTCCGTCACTGCAGGAGCTAACTCGCTCTCTGTGTGTGTGTGTGTGTGTGTGTGTGTGGTGTGTGTGTGTGTGTGTGTGTGTGTGTGTGTGTGTGTGTGTGTGTTGTGTGTGTGTGGTGTGTGTGTGTGTGTGTGTGTGTGTGTGTGTGTGTGTTGTGTGTGTGTGTGTGTGTGTGTGTGTGTGTGTGTGTGTGTGTGTGTGTTGTGTGTGTGGTGTGGTGTGTGTTGTGTGTGTGTGTGTGGGTGTGTGTGTGTGTGTGTGTGTGTGTGTGGTGTGTGTGTGTGTGTGTGTGTGTGTGTGTGTGTGTGTGTTGTGTGTGTGTGTGTGTGTGTGTTGGTGTGTGTGTGTGTTTGTGGGTGTGTGTGTGGGTGTGGTGTGTGTGTGGTGTGTTGGTGTGTACAGGTGAACGGTTAGCCAAGCCTGAGCGAGGCAAGATGAGGGTCCACAAGATCAACAACGTGAACAAAGCCCTGGACTTCATCGCCGGTAAAGGAGTGAAACTGGTCTCCATTGGAGCAGAGGGTAAGCATGCGTTCATGCACGCATATACAAACATGAAAAGAAGCCCCTTAAAAATGCCCATTGTTGATGTGCTGAGACATAATGAATGTTGTTATGAGTCCTGAAACCTCTCTATGAAAGCTCCATCTCATTCATCCACCTCACTCCTTTTAAACCTGATCTCAAGTCAAGATTTCATACTTGGTCCTGAGTGTGGAATCTGCACTACAGTAGATGACCTTTGGGCATGGATCACTGAACACACAGGCCCCAAAACCAGAGCCTCCGTTTGACTCTCACATGTTTAGTTAGAAAGTCAGAGAGATTACTGTAGTTGGTACTAAGAATGTCCTGAAGTCACTATTAACCCACAGATTATTTTAAAACTGCCCACTTTTCAGTAGCAGGGAACTTTCTTAAGACTTAATTACAGCCCATAATTGCATGATGTCCCACAGCTGCGTTGGAGCGTGGCCATAATCAGACCCATGAGGAACACCCTTTAACCGTCAGAGTCAAGGACTTAAGCTTCTCATTGTTCATAAGACATACAACCAAAACCTGTGCATGTTGTATCTAGTGGTGCAAGACAGAACTTAAAGAGATGCTATCCACACAGTTAAAGATGTGTAGGCTTAACAAGTATTCCGTTTCCACAGCACCAAACTGCCCTTCTGTTTACATACACTCACAGAGGTACAGGCTTCAAGCAAATGAATCATCAGAAGAGAACAAATTAACCTCTCTCCTGCTCTATAAGAACAAACGTGACATTCCTGCTACATGACACCGCTGATACTGCTGACCATTGAACTCAGAGTGCTACACACACACACACACACAACACACACACACACACACACACACACACACACACACACACACACACACACACACACAACCACACACACACACACACACACAGTGAGTCCCTTTCTAAAGAAGCGGCCCACTAAAGGTCATCTACTGGAAAGCGTTGGAGATAGAAATGGCAATGAGGGGAAAATGGATGTTTGGCAGGGACGAGTTGAAAATGAAGGACTTCCCACAGAAACAGTTTAAAGCAGTGATTCTCAACTGGTGGGTCGCGACCCAAAAGTGGGTCGCGGACCCATTTGGAGTGGGTCGCCGATGTGTGAGTGAGGGGGGGGGGGGGAAAAGTCAAACTTTTATTTTGAAGGTCCGATTTTCTAACGCTGTGCATGCAGTAGGTCGTGCATTGGACTGGAAGTACCGGAGACCATAAACGGTTTTGAAAACTTCTGTCACGTAGTGATCATCTTCTCAATAAAACATCTTTGCTGATGTTTTTTCGAGTCTTCTGGCCAATCAGAATCAAGATTGTTGCCGGAAGTCCCCACGGAGAATAACTTTGCGGTAGAACTATTCTTTATACATCCATGGTTACAACTTCAGATAGAAATGAACACATAATGAAATATGACCCCCGGTCTGATGATTGACAGGTCACAGAACAATGGGAGCTATCTACCCTTACCCACAATTTAAAGTAAGACCCCGGCCACACGAGGACGAAAACGGCTAAACGCATAGGATTAACGCAAACGCAATCGCAAACAAGCTTCCGTCCACACGGATAGCTATCCGGATAGTGTCTGCCCACACGAGACAGCTCCGTTTTGCTCCAACCACTGGAGAAGCTGCAGTACATATGCAGGAGCCTGTACGTGGCGCTGTAACTTCCTCCACAAAAGCAGCAAAGAAGCATGGTTGTCATGGTTGCCCTTCTGTTTATTCTCCGCGGTGGGGGCCGAGGGAACCGGGCAGAGTTTTTCGCCAGTCAACGTGTATTAAAATTTAAATCTTCCGGACAAAATTATAAAAGTGCCGGTCAAAGGTCTTCTTTGTTATTTATTGAGCTTTAAAACAAATGAATAACGAATCTATATAATATAATAATAAAATACATGGAGCCTCTGTTTTTCCTCCCTCTCTTCGGACAGCGCCAGTGTCTGTCTCATGCAGCAGCTGATCCAGTAATGAGTGACCCGGCTGACAGTAAAAATAAACATATTTATAACTAGTTTAGGTAGTTTGAGAGGTAATTAAAATAGCTAAGGGTGATGATCTGACTTGAAGTGTGTGTTTTACTCCGTTCACTGCCGCATCACAGCGGGAGGAGCTGCAGGTAAGCAGAGCTGCGTGTCTCCGTCCTGTCAGATTAGACTTCACTCGCGTTTAGGTCCATATCGAGAGAAAGATAAATAATCTGAATTCAGTGTGCAGTTTACTTTGACGCGGGGGTGAGCAGCAGAGGTGGGGAGAGGCGGGGCTATTGCCTCATCATTATCAGAACATGATCGTATAGGGCGTACACACGGAGCCGTTGGACCCCCCAGAGCGTTGCGTATGCCGTTCTGTCCACCTTGGGACCCGTTGTCGTTTCCTCAGTCGTTTAGTGCCGTATGCGGTCGTCCTCGTGTGGCCGAACGGTCTATATGACACTAAACAGTAACGCAAACGGCCGTTTTCGTCCTCGTGTGGCCGGGGCATAAGTCACACAGACTATCTCCTCTTTACTCTTATCTCTGTGAGGAGCAGCAAGTTCAGATGTCAGAACAAAGTGAAAAACAAACAATGGCATAAATATTATTAATATGTCGGGAAATAATATATCTATATATTTTCTTCTCAGAGTGTACCAGAATGCGTAGTTTATATGTTAGTATTTCTAAAAGTCTCCTGGGGGAGAATCCCCCCCCAGACCCCCCCTGCTGGGGTTGGGTTTTTAGCATGTGTGCCTTTACATGTTATTTAAAAGCATTATTTAGTTCTGTGAAGGGATATATGCACTGTACTTCACTTTAATTAATATTGTATGCTGAAAAGCGTATATATATTACAGCACGATTTTTTGTTGAATACATTTGAGTGGTTCAACATTTCGGGTCACGATTTATTGACAAAGGAAAAAGTGGGTCCCGAGGCCTGACCAGTTGAGAACCACTGGTTTAAAGGACACGTTCCTATGTTCTCTTTCTTCAACACTTTTGATCCTCAGGGACCTCAGTGTTAAACCCTAGTGGAAAATGTTCAAATACATGGTTGTAAAGCCTTTTTGGAGGCTAATAAACAATCTTCTAAGTCAATGAATAAAAACATAATTGAGCTTTTATTACATTTTAGAAAAGTTTTACTGTAAAAATGTAAAACATTATTTATCATGGTTAAAAACTTGTGACACACGGCTCCTGTTAAAGAAATGTTAAGGTCATTATGGTAATTGAACATGAAGAATGTTGATAGAATGAGAGCGATGTGAGACAGTGACAGCTGACAGTGAAAGTGATGAAGGGGAACATGAAGCTGGTGAAAGTACAACTGTGAACTATGATAGGAATGTGACCCGCACGACATACCTCTCACTAACGTGTGTGTGTCACACAGTCAGTCCTTATAATTAACTACAAATATGTGTCTCTTATACGTATTTAACAATTCACTGTGTATTTGTAATCTTTTCTTTTAATTATTTTATGAATGAAATCACTGTGAAAGCTTGTCACTTAAAAAAGCTCTGTATATCTGGCAGCTGTGGGACATTAGTGCAGTTGTGCGGGTGTATTGGCTGGTTGTGAAAACACGATGTATGGTCCAAAGTGAATCTAGATGCAGCAAAAAGCATATGACACACTTCTGTTTTGTCGTGCAGAGATCGTGGACGGAAACGCCAAGATGACCCTGGGAATGATCTGGACCATCATCCTCCGCTTCGCCATCCAGGACATCTCTGTGGAAGGTACCGCTGTGTTCTTTTATCTGCATAAACACGTTCAGCTGACTAAGTGCCTTGCTGAAGGGCACTGTGACGTCATCACCTTAAACTCAGGGATTCTGAATCCGTATACAACTTCTACAAATATCCATAACTGATGGACACTAAAATCACACAAAATACCAATACATGTATTTCTAAAATTGATGAATCAAGGAAGCTAGCCCACCTTTTTCTAGGAAAGATCATTTGTAATGTGTGTCCTAGAAGTCACTGGCCAACTGAGGAATACTGAAAACCTTAATTTTGTGTTAAAAGTAGTTAAATGGGTTTAGCATGAATACATGTTAAATATTTTCTCAGGTTTTCCTTTGTGTGTTTACACAATTACAAATAATATAACTTTGCATACGTGTGTGGTTTCTTGTTGATCTTACTATGTTGATTGTTTCGTGACGTTGGATTGTTTGTTTTAAAGTATAACTATTATTTATGTGGTTAAATGTTTTAAAATGCCTGTTGATGTTCATGATGTTATACCTGAGGAGCCTCTTGGAAAAAGGTGATGGTGCATTTAAAGAAACATGTATTCTGGTTATACAAGACTCAAACTAAAGTTGATGACCATTATCACATGATCTGTCAATGTGATAATCATCTAGTTTACCGTTTGGTCGATATCTTCTCAAAGTGCCCGTCGCAACGTCTCACAGTCCAATGTGACCAACATTAATCCCAGTAGGCTGGATTAGAACAATGAATAGACTTTTAATTCCAGCATTAAACCTTGATAAGGCGCACACACTCAGAGGGCGTCTGCTGATGATAATTCTGCGTGATGAATGTGGCCCTCGTTCAGAGCTCTGATGACTGATGGGGTTTAATTAAAGCCGTCTGTTGGACTCATCATGGTGGGTGTGGGCCACTATAAGACTCAATATGCTGTCATATGTTTGTGTTCTCCATGTTAGTGAGGAGATGTGTGTGTGATGTTTGTTCAGGCACATGGAGTAAACCAAAACATCTTTGTACTGTCCGTCATCTGAGGACTGAGCGGTTTCTATTTGGCTCCCTCAGAAAGCAGTATACTTCTCTCTGAGACGTCTCACTAACACACGCCTCCTGCTCCTCTTCTTCTCTCCTGCTGCTGCTCCTCTTCCTTCTTTCCTCACTACAGAGACCTCTGCCAAGGAGGGTCTTCTGCTTTGGTGCCAGAGGAAGACCGCTCCCTACAAGAATGTCAATGTGCAGAACTTCCACATTAGGTAATACACACACAATCCCACTCTTAGGTGTCTAAGTGGAGTGATCTAGTGTCAATAGTCTTCATTCTTAGAAGAAAGCTGTTGACAGTCACTATTAATGTTTCACAACACATTTCATAAAAACCTAAAAGTTCTGGTCAAATGAAATGTATGCAACATCTCTTTCAGAATTCAGCTCTGTATCTGAAGGATATAACGTCTTTGAAAACAGTCTAATGGTCTGCAGTGAAACCCTGAGAGTAGGATCTAAGAATAAACTAATGAACAAAAACGGACTCTCACTGGTCTTTCAGCAGCATGGCTCTATTTAGTGGAATATAAGTGAATATTTAGTTGAATATGAATATATATATATTTACTTCATAAGCTAAATGTTGAATGGAAGCTTAGTGCTCTGTATATAAAATGAAACAAACTACTTTAATCGTGTAGAAGGGTCGCCCCTGGTGGAGTAACTACAACATGTTTCACGGTTTAGTGTGAAGCCACTTCTAGGAGTATGTGAAGATTAAAAAGACTCCAATGAGTGAAGGGACAGATTCAGAAGTTTTCAAAGTTACTGTATACAGCTCACAGAGTACAGGTTACAGGCCGAGAACACGAGTGTAGAGGAGAGCAGGTTCAATGTCTACAAGGGGGGGCGGGACCGCGGTTAAGAAGACACACACACACACACTCACACACACATATATATATACATATACAGGCACGACAGAGGACATGCGATATACACACACAACAGGACACACATGTAGGATTGTTTAGTCACCAGGTCAAAAATATATTTCACACTTGCAGTTGCAACAACGATCTGTTGTTATGTTGGCATGACTTCCTGTTGCCTCCAGCTCAGTGAAAGCATTGTGTATCAATTTCTCACACCGTGTGACTTTGAAATCTTTAGGAAACTACTCACTCTATATGGACTATTCACAGGGTCAGTATATGATACAGGAAATGGTCCCTGGTGAAGTATTTGTAACATGGAAAGGGATTTATTGGCACGTTAACCCAGGCTCAGTGAATGATCTCTGGTGTTCATGTTCTCTCTAACAGCTGGAAGGACGGTCTGGCCTTCAACGCTCTGATCCACAGACACAGACCCGACCTCATCGACTACGACAGCCTCAGAAAGGTACACACACACACACACTTTATTTAGCTTTGCATTTTTGAAGCAAAGTCATAGTTATGTTGTCGTTAACAAAATCTAACATTAAAGTTTCTACTAATAAAAAGTAGGACTTAGCAATTGTTCTGTGTGCTTGTTTAGGACGACCCTGTGACTAACCTGAACAACGCCTTTGAGGTGGCTGAGAAGCACCTGGACATCCCCAAGATGTTGGACGCAGAAGGTAGGTCTGGAGTTTACATGAGCAACACAGAGACTGGCAGCAGTTAATAAAGCTGCCTGACTCATTCTCTAACTTTAAGACCCTTATTGTCATTTCATTTACATTTGGTAACTACCCGTACTCCAGTTTTCAGTTTCAATCACGGAAACAGCACTTACATTGTATCATTTACTACAGTTCAAAAGTGTCCAATGTCAAATAGGAATACTCTATATTTCCAAATACCCTTTCATGCTTTTAGCTTCTAAAAGAAAATAATAAAATGTTTGATAACGAGTGTGTTTTGTACATGGAGAAGAAACACCACTCAAATGTCAAACTGAATTCTTAGATGAAATGAGTACATGTGGTGTGATCATTTGAACTTTTCTCCCTCCATTCATTTAACAAACTTGAAATGGTTTTGTCTATTATTTTGTGTTAGTCCGTAAAATATGTTCTAATGCACATTGGTATCATTAAGAGTACAGGAGTAAAAAGTGACAGTATTTAGTGTTGAATTTAAAACTCACTCCCATTCCAGTCTCAGTGTTAATGTGAATATAAATGTTGCCACTGATCTCTAACTCACTGTATCCGTTTATATGAAAGCCCCCCCCCCAGTGTTTCTGATTGTAATGTTTTATCTGTGTGTATGAGGGGTACACTCATATGAGCAGTAAGAGCTTGTCTCAATATTTATGTATTTATTTATTTTCTTCCACACAAAAAAATGCGTTGGTTTCCTTGAAAACCTTTATTTCCTCCCCCGAAAAAGAAAAGAAAACTTAAAATATTCATTAAAAAATAAACACATAGAGGTGTTTTAATAAATATATGGATATACCCTTGCACATACTGTAAAGTGAATTCTGCTTGTCCTCTTGTGTTTCTTCTGTTTGTGTATGAGGCTCTGATTGTGTGTCTGTCTGTTAACAGCTTGTTAAGTGTGTGTCAAATATGTGAGTGCATGTACCAACATGTGTGTCCTGTTGTGTTTATCCCATGTCTTGCCTGTATTAGTGTGTGAGTGTCTTCTTAACCACGGTCTTGCCCCCACCTTGTAGACATTGTGAACACTGCTCGTCCAGATGAGAAAGCCATAATGACTTATGTGTCCAGTTTCTACCATGCCTTCTCTGGAGCACAGAAGGTACCCTCTGACCCCTGATGTATAACCCCCCCCCCCATTACTAACAGGGTGCTGCTACCTGTCCAGCATGGCTGCTCTCTCTCCACAGCCTGCAGAGTCTCAATAAGAACACTTTGGGACACAAACACTCAGCAATACACACACAAACACACACAGTCTGATTGTAGCTGTGCTGGTGACAGCAGTAAATACTCCGTATTGTCAACAGAGTGAGTGGAATACTTTGATAACTATTAGCAGATGAAGGATTAGAACTTTGTAGCAGCAGTGTAACATATTGGTGCTTTAAGTAGCAAAACAAAGTGTGAGTGTTTTCTCTTTGGTTTGGTTCACTTGGTCTTTTGAGAATGTGTCTTAGTCATCCTCCAAATGCAAATCATCTAGTTAGGTGTAACATGAAGTTCATTTGATTTCAAAGTCATTTCACTTACTGCTGGATTAGTGCTATGATGTGTATATGCATGAAGAATCAGACGACTCTATTCTGCAGTTTGCCTTCAATTATTATTGTCATGCTCTGATTTCTACACTTAAAACCAGAGCTAAAGATTGTATTATTTGTATTATTATTATCAGAATTATTTGTTGTTAAATGTAGAAAGATGGTTAAAGTTATTTCTCTTTTTATTCTTTTTTATTTATGGATAGGGTTGATAACTTGTTGTTTCTTAGAGCAGTTCATAATGCCACCTGATTATTAAAGACATCATTCTCAGCTGCTGAATGAACCAAACTAAACCTCACTCTCTGAGAAGAGTGCGCTGAGTGAAGCTCTTCCTCAGCGCTGCTTGGCAGCTCATGTGCGTGTTTGTGTCCCAACCTGGAACTTGTGGCTGCGTCGTCCAAGGGGGGGGACAGGAGGAAGCTGTGGACCTAAAGAGTCCTCCCTCGCTCTCACACCCTGCAGGAGCGAGCTCATGCAGCTCTGGGTAGCTTTGGCTTCACTCTCTCTCTCTCTCTCTCTCTCTCTCTCTCTGCTTGCCTTCCTGGTGAACCTCTCCCCCCCGCTGGGTGCTGTGTAGACATCGTGGGTACGCTGCGGCCGGATGAGAAGGCCATTATGACCTATGTGTCCTGCTTCTATCACGCCTTCTCTGGCGCTCAGAAGGTGAGCTTCTCACCCTTCAGACTGACTTCAACAGTGCAGAAGAAGAAACTCCAGAGTTATTCCAGACGGAGAGAAGATAGGGAGCAATGTCATTAGATAGGATCAGAAAATGGGTCAAATCCCAGAAACATCTAGAAATGTTTCTCAAAATATTAAATAGATTAATCTAGCCATGGAAACTGGCTAGAGTCCTTAATAAGGAAATCATATTTCCCCACGCATAAGTAAAGGAATAATATATGTAAAAATAGCAACACTGTTTGATTAGTTTCCTCAGTACAAGATCATTTCAGATTCTTTTAATTGGACTGTTTTTCAAACTCTACCACATATGCAAAGTAGTCATTTGTTTCAAGTCACATATTCAAGAATATCCTGATAACTGAAATTCACCACAAATGACTCATTGTGAGTGTTTTATTATCGCAATCCATGATCAAATCTTATAGCCATCCCCAGAGAATCCTGCTTTATATTCCTCCTCACTGGATAAGACTTGTTCACAGGGAAACTCAGGGAATATCAACAGGATAGGAAAGCCAGCAAACGCTCTCTCATGCTTCTGTTTCAGCTTCTTTGGACATTGACTGTTTCCCCAAAAAGGTTTTACTTTATGGTCTGGATTTAAATTCCCAAACTCACGTCAGTACTGTAATCCTCCTGCATGACCGCCATGTGCCTTCACTGGATTGTTGTGGGTGTCAAATGTATCTCAAGTTTCCACTGAAATTCTGAATACATCTGAATACACGTAGGTCGAGCAATGTGTTGTTTACTGGGGGAAATGATGTTGAATGATGGAATCATGTAGTTAGCCAGCATCAATGCATTGAACCCCTGCAGTGTAATCGGCCCTGAAGCCTATTTCGCAGCAACCTACCAAAGATAATGTGACAACATGTTTGATTTAAAATGAATTTCATTGACTATAAATTATTGTATGTCCTTTTTAGATTCTATTCTATCGAGAACAACTGTGTCCATAGCAGTAGTCTGCCATTCAGAAAATACAGACTATTAGAATTCAGTAATTAACCAATCAGAATGGAGAATTGAACAAAACCATGTGATTAAACCAGGTGATGGTACTGACGGGTGTTTGGGAGGGATCTCTTTTATCACTGTGGGGAACATGACTAATGTCCTTCCAATTCTCAGCTAATAACACTTGTCATTCCAAATGTTTGTTTTATTTTGTGATGTTATTTAAATGTATATATAGAATACATTGGTTAAGAATGTAAAGCAATATGATGGAACAGGGTTTTTAGTACAGATTATATGTGAAAAGTGTACTGTTTTTGTTTTATTCCAGTGGTACAGTAGTGTAATATCGTAGGCAGCCGTGCTGGTGTGGACAGCAGTGCGACAGAAACTGTAACTAGACGTATGGACTGACTCCTGAGTTTTGGCGGGAGACGCATGGAGCTTTAAACACACTTATTGATTTTATTTTATTTTGGCACATTAAACTAACCATCAGCAGCTTGAGCATGTTTTATCAGTCAAGTTTAACCTCCATTTGACTTTGAGTCATTTGCACTTTTCTAAAATAATGTGACCTTAAGGTTAGTTTTATTTCTGTTCACTGCCTGTGTGTGGATTGTGCTCGCACAAATACAAATAAAAACAGAAGTGATAAATTATTCTAACAGGAAATTATAATGAGCAGTAGACACTGTTTGATTTAGAGACTCTTAACGCTTAGCTACAGTGAATGTCTCACTAAGAGTGGAGTGGACGTGATGTCAGCATGTTCTATCCAATCACCGCGAGCGCTACTCATCACTCTGTTTTCTGATAGGCTGAGACAGCCGCCAACCGTATTTGCAAAGTGCTGGCTGTCAACCAGGAGAACGAGCAGATGATGGAGGACTACGAGAAGCTGGCCAGTGAGGTGAGGAGACTTTTATTTATTCATCTACCTGACTCTACACTATTCATTTTATTTTTTGATGTTTTGTAATTAAGTTTAGTTACTGATTAAGTGTCAGAGCCTTGTTTCCTGACAATCTGATTGTATTTCCTGGTCTCCTCCTGGTCAGCTGCTGGAGTGGATCCGCCGGACCATCCCCTGGCTGGAGAACCGGACCCAGGAGAAGACGGTGACTGACATGCAGGCCAAGCAGGAGGACTTCAGAGACTACCGCTGCGTCCACAAACCCCCCAAGGTAACAGAGCTCCTCACGTGCTCTCTACTCACACCATGAAAATGGTTTCTCACTTCCAGCCTAACCACAGTCCTTATTCTAAGAGGTTTCCTCTACTGAATGGCTGACACTGTGAAACCTCTTCCCCTCCTGTCCTCAGGTCCAAGAGAAATGCCAGCTGGAGATCAGCTTCAACACTCTGCAGACCAAACTGAGACTCAGCAACAGACCTGCCTTCATGCCGTCAGAGGGACGCATGGTGTCTGTATGTACACCTACATCTCACTTAGAATGAAAAGAGTCCATATCACCAGACATTTGAATTATATTTGTATATCTTACAGACGGCAGGAAATCTGCTTACCCTTATTAAAAATATATAGATATGCAAATACATAAATAGGACAAGTGTGCTCTCCACAAAGATGTTCATCTACACTTAAACCTGCATTGAAACATTTTATTATGTAAACAACCTTTGTGTCAGCCTCACAGAACACGTTAGCATCTGTTGCATTTTCAACTACTTTTATTTTCATTTTAGTTTTGACTTTTTCATTTCATGTTGCTGGTTTTAGTGTAGTTGCAGTTTAACAGAACAGTAGCATATAGTTAAGTCAGGTGTAAAATGCACAAAATCCTTTCCTGTCTCTGGTGTGTATATATATCATGTTTTGTGCATTTGTCCATGACACTGACATTCTTTAATAATTGACTTTGTGCCATTCCACGGTGAACAGAAATGTCTCAGATCAGCTTTAAGTCTAGTTCTCTTGAATGATTCAACCCAATAGAGGGTTTAGTTTCACACCATTACACTTCTTTACAGTTTGGAATGACTGCTAGTAGGTGGGCTGTTCTTCTACTGTCATGGACTACAAACTGGTGCATTATGTGCTCTGCAGTGAAGGAATGGTATAATAACAGCTGCTGTTTGCTCTCAGGACATCAACGGAGCGTGGTACACTCTGGAGGGAGCAGAGAAGGGCTACGAGGAGTGGATCCTCAGCGAGATCAGACGTCTGGAGAGACTGGAGCATTTAGCCGAGAAGTTCCACCAGAAGTCTAAAATCCATGAGTCCTGGACCGACGGTGTGCTTAATCACACACACATTCACCCTTTGTAAAATACCACTAACTGTGTAGTTCCCCCCTCGATGATCAAGTTGAATCCCCTTTTTGGCAAAACAAAATCAATTTCCATTCATTCCAAGAGAAAAACCCCTCTTCTCTATCCAACTGTACATATTGTTAGTAAATCAAATAGTAAAATGACTAAACACTCATTTGATATTTGATTGAACCAGTCTGTGTTCTTCACAAAGAGAGCAGCTGATGCAGATTGTTTGAAATATACACTTGAAGCTCATATTTGTTTTTCAAGTAAATTGCTGTGTTGGCTTCAGGTAATGAAATCTATTACTTAGTATCTTTGGTTCCTTGACTTTCATAACCAAGGTCAAATCAACACTAATGTTGGACATCTACATCTACATGAAATATACTGGTCGAAAAAAGATCAGACTGACATTTAGTTACAAAAAATATCTTTGCCAGCTTCTTTTTAAATGTTGTAAACAAAGTAGAGGGGATCAAATGTTATAGACTGACTGCAAAATAAAAACGATTAAAAACAAAAAGTGAACACAGTATAAAGCAGCTGACCAAATGAACCCTCCCAGAGAGCAGCAGGTTAAGTTATTAACATGATGCTCTGTGTGCAGGTAAGGAGGCCATGCTGACCCAGAAAGACTACGAGACTTGCACCCTGTCCGAAGTCAAGGCGTTGCTACGGAAACACGAAGCCTTTGAGAGCGACCTGGCGGCCCATCAGGACCGAGTGGAGCAGATCGCCGCCATCGCACAGGAGCTCAAGTAAGGAGGCAGAGAGGAAGTGGAGGAGACTCATGTATCTGTGTGATAGCATCTTTTATACATCTGCTCCTCCCTGCCTGCAGCGAGCTGGACTACTACGACTCTGCCAGCGTCAACGCTCGCTGTCAGAAGATCTGTGATCAGTGGGACAGCCTGGGGGCCCTCACCCAGAACCGCAAGGAGTCTCTGGAGGTACCCCTCTCTCTCTCTCTCTCTCGCTCTCTCGCTCTCTCGCTCTCTCGCTCGCTCTCTCTCTCTCTCTCTCTCTCTCTCGTTATGTGTGTGTGATCACATATAGATTGACTGATGCAATCAGGTGGTTGTAATGCCCCAATGCAAAAATTATAATATTCCCAGTGTCTAAAGTCCTAGAACAGCTTTATCAAATATTAATATCAAAACATTTGATTTCTGTGTGCCCACAGAGGACAGAGAAGCAGCTGGAGTCCATCGATGAGCTGTACCTGGAGTACGCCAAGAGAGCAGCGCCCTTCAACAACTGGATGGAGGGAGCAATGGAGGACCTGCAGGACATGTTCATCGTGCACAACATCGAGGAGATCCAGGTAACACAGGAGGGGGGTGAATTATTGCTTTGTCCTAGACATATGCACAAGAGGAATTACTGAAGAAAGAAGGGTTGTGCGATATGAAGAAAAATATCACAATATTTCTGATCAAATACCTCTATTTATATTTCAACGTTATTGTAGGGTTAACTTTTTTGTGCTTTCGCAACATATTTACAGAATAATATTATTGTAAAACACTCATATTTTTGTGGATGTAATTGCTAAAGGCAAATAAGTGGCTCGAACAGTCTGGTACATTTGTAAAAATGATCACTTTACTGCAGCCTTTAAAACCAGAAACAGACAACACTTGTTCAATATAACAATTTCAGAAATCTAACACGATATCTAGTCTCATATCACAATTGGATATAAAATGAATATATTGACAACCCTAAAGAAATGTGAATTATACAAAATAACATATATTATAATGTGAGATGAACTATACCTGGCTAAAGTGCTGCAGGTAAAACCAAACGTTGTTCCCCCCTCAGGGTCTGATCACAGCCCACGAGCAGTTCAAGTCCACCCTGGCGGAGGCCAACAAGGAGCGGGAGGCCATCCAGGCCATCCAGGCGGAGGTGCAGAAGATCGCCCAGAGCAACGGCATCAAGCTGAGCGCTGCCAACCCCTACACCACCATCACCCCGCAGAGCATCGACAGCAAGTGGGAGAAGGTGGGCTGTGGCCTGGGCTTCCTGGGGATTATACCTGCACAAAGCTTAGTGCTGTTTATACCCCCTTGAGTTTAAATGTACTAGTGTAGTGCAATACAAATTGTAAATGTATTGTTTCTCCCTCGGATTTAGGTGTTTCTTTAAAGCAGTTCTGCGGGGAAGGAACACCACTCCGTCATATCTGCCTCCTACACTTATTTCTTTGTACATTTTTTGGGGGGGGATAAACTGCCTGCAGTAAACCAATAATAGCCACTAACACTAATGCTGCTTTTAAAGAGTGCATACCAGAACTCTAAGCAGTACCCTGTGTTCAATAATCATTTTATGATGTGGTCATTGATCAGACAGACATGGAGGTCGGATCGTCACCAAAATAAATAAATAAGTGGTCCGAAAAAGGTTAATGACAAAATAAATACACACAGCCTTCCTCAGGCAGTGTGTTTGTACCATGGACAGGAGACCCCCCTTGATGAGAAACTAATGCTACGTTGACACCGGACGCGATGCGAATATTCGCTTCGCTCTAAACGCTCGAGTTTCACAGCGGCTGCCAGCTGTGTTTACTCGCATCATTCAAACAAGACGCGCTGGCTCGGGAGCTAACTACAACAAAATGAACATATTTGACCGTGATTAAATTGTAATACACGTTTCTAAATTATGCAGAAGAAACAACATACTGATACCGGTTAGTAAAAACCATGAATTAATGCTATTAGTATTCGCCATGACACAGACAGTCTGTGGTTTGTACTTGTTTAACTTTTGTCCAGTTTCTGAACAGATATGAGGAGCTGTGAGCTCTGTGTGCTAACTGCTAACAGCTAACGGCTGATGTGTTCTGGTTGAACGCATGGTTGAACTTCAGTGATGGCAGGCTGAGATCCTCACCGCTGATTGGCTTCCGCGAGAACGCGTCACGTGAATTTGACGTTCGAGTTGAAAAAATGGAACTCTCGCGTTTGACGCGGCACTGTTCAATCGCGTGATTCGCGCCGCGTCCACCGCTTCATGCTCGCCGTCGGAGCGAATTCGCGTCTGTCCGCGTCTCTGCATTGACTTTACATGTAATCGCGCTGCCCCCAAACATCGCATCGCGTCCGGTGTGAAGTGATCGGGGAATCCCTCCGGAGTGGAGTCATGACGACTGGATCTGAATTATTTGTTTGTATTTGGTGGTTTGTGTTCCAGCTGTCGATCAGCAACTATATATCCATAATACACCAGTTAAAGGTAATACAACTAATGTGTTATATTAGCTGTACAATTTACCACATATGGTGTTCTTAGTTTCCATACCTCCTGTGTTTTACGAGCGACTTATCAAGTCTTGGCAAACGGCATAAAACACAATTAAACATGATAGTATATAAAACCATGCTTGTATTTATGCAACCTATAGAAATGCAAAACGGCGTCAGTTTAAAGTAATTCTGTCCTCCTGCTTACCGCATCATTTATGAGAAAACATTTCTTAACAAGAGAACATAATCGTGTGTGTTGCAGGCGATGGGCATGGTGCCCCTGCGTGACACGGCCCTGCAGGAGGAGCTGAACAAGCAGAACAACAACGACAGTCTGAGAGCCAAGTTCGCCACGCAGGCCAACACGGTCGGCGCCTACATACAGGCAAAGATGGAGGTAATGAGGATCAGTGTGAGAGTTCAGAGCTTTAGTGAAATTAAACCCTGCTCAAGGTTTCAACGTTTTAAGACAGCTCAATACTTTTATGCCAGTTTCTAAATGTATTGACTCAATATGTTTATATATCACTTGTTTTTTAATTGTTCCTTTGAAATGCTGAACACACACTGCTTAACCCAGAACCATTCATGCCAATACAGCTTCATCATATATTTTGAAGCTTCCCCTGCTGCACATTTACTGTTTGTTTTTTTTAAACTGAGCTTCTGCAACTCATTGTGAGCATTTTAATGTTGAAATAATGAAAGGAAAATACACCAATCTACCCTTCAGTCAAATAATTAGCTATTTTCACACTTGCTTCAAAAGAAAGGGTTAAAGAAAAATAGATTTGGTGCTGGATTAAGGGTTTTATAAAGAATCAAACATTGCTGCATGATATGGTGCATGTCATTTCTTCTTAAATCAGTGTATTTGTAGGATAAACAGGATAGTAAACACTGTTTGTGTGTCTGCAGGAAATAGGCCGGATATCCATTGAGATGAACGGCACTCTGGAAGACCAGCTGACCAACCTGAGGGATTACCAGACGTCCATCATGTCCTACATGCCAGAGATCAACACCCTGGAGGGCTCCCACCAGCTCATCCAGGAGGCCCTCATCTTCGATAACCAATACACCTCCTACACAATGGAGGTAACTTCACACATACATCTCAAGCCTTAAGGAAGAATCCACTCTATCACTGCTGCCCGCTGCTTTTTTAAGGATACTAGTTAATACTCATAGTCCTATTGTGAACCCAGAAATGTGGAGTACCCCAAAGTTTTATGTTAGAAATGTATAGAACAAAATAAATTATAGAAATCAATTTCTGACGTTTGCAGGATCAACAATGGCAGTTTTAACTAGGAAATGTCCATGTTTGTACTCTCTGTGGGCTGATTTTGATGAATTTGTGGTCCGTTTAAGGTGAAGGATCATTTAAGATTGGAAAGATTGCTTATCTAATTGAAAATAAATTATCCACTGTAGAGATATTCATTTTCAACTTGTGATTCTATATCCAATGGTCGCAACACTACTTTTGCTAGTCAAAATCAGCACACAGATACAAATGTGCCACTTTGGATCCTGAAATCACAGTGCTGGGACTTAGACTATAAGCACATAAAAGCAGTTTGTTTTGATAAGATTCCCTCTGTACATTCCCTAAGGTCAGTACAGAGAGTAAAACTCTGAGAGACAATGAGTAACATGTTCCCCCCCCCCCCCGCAGCACCTGCGTGTGGGCTGGGAGCAGCTGCTGACCACCATCGCCAGGACCATCAACGAGGTGGAGAACCAGATCCTGACGCGTGACGCCAAGGGCATCAGCCAGGAGCAGCTCTACGAGTACCGCGCCTCCTTCAACCACTTTGACAAGGTCAGGGGCCGAGCTGCGGGGCCACGGCTCATTACACACCTGTTGGGTTCTGTTTGTACACACTGTCACAGAATGGTTGTAAACTTTTAAATATACTTGATTGGTATTGAATTGATTATTGCAGAAGAAAACTCTGTGGTAAAACATTTATGATATGGATCATTTCTATAGATGATATTTTACTAACTAACCACGGTCACATGACTTTATCATCACCACTGCTAAACTAAGAGCTATTCAGGGTGATGACGTTTAGTGATTTAATTTAGCTACTTCTAGCTACCGCCCTTTTACGACACATGGAAGCTTCAGAATTTAAGAACTAAATCAGAGCAGTAAATATAAATACATATACTCTGACACAATGGTAATGCATGCATGCTACACCACACTCTACTAGGACAACAACACATTAAGCCCTCAACCCAAAACTTTGTGGTTTTTTCATGGTATTGTCTTATCTATGGCATATGTATTCATATATGACTGTACATTAACTGTCATAAAAGTTTGTGTTTTGATGTGAGGATTTAGCCCTTTCTATATAAATGTATAACTTGATGAATGAATGTTTAGACCTTACAAGGGGGTGAGAGAGGAGCCAAACGTGTGAGTATCCATCCTGATTTTAGTAACTAGCACAAGTCGGGTGGGGGTGAAGGTCAGATGTTAGCAGAGCACAGTGTTTGCTGCGGAGAGGGCAAAGAGTGAGGAAAAGAGGCAGCTTTTCTATAAATGAATCTGCATGTTAATGTCAGGACATTGATGTAGTTTAGTTTTAAAATAATCTATCTGCGGCAGTGTTCACACAACTGGTGCCTAGTTGGGGGTAAAAAGCAGAATATGTCAGCAAACCTCTGTGTCCAATGGTCGTTTCAAACATTGGCTCTTTGAGGGGAAGGGAGTGGGTGGGCATCCCCATCATTCACCATCTCACACCACTATGTGTGTGTCACTCTGTTTCCTGTGGTCACCCATCACATCAGTGTTATTCTACAGCATAATACTAGAACCTTTTAAATGTCCCACAATCTACAATGTGAACCTCTTTTAAATGGAGGACATACTGACTCCTCGATTATTATATTCTAATATAATATATTTTAGAAGAATGCATGTGGCTCTCAATAACACATTTATAGTATTCTTCTGTATTACCAAGCAGAAACCCTTCAGTTTCAAGTGAATTTTCAGTATAACTCTGTGAAACCATTTATAAGTGTTTCATTATTACCTCGGGATGTGTTGAAAAGGAGTCTGGGGCCATCATGACTTCCTGTTGAGTTCTGTGTGTTGACATTGTCTAAACATCAGTGAATGTCTGTGTCTCCATCCTCCATGTCTCCATCTCCTCCCTGCATGCTGTGGATCTCATGGTCACCACCATCCCTGTGTTGTGATTGGTTCATCCTCATGACGTGGCGCTCTGTTATTGGCTGTTTGTCTGGTCTCAGGATCACAGTGGGGCTCTGATGGCCGAAGAGTTCAAGGCCTGTCTGATCAGTCTGGGCTACGATGTGGAGAACAACAAGCAGGTAGGATCTGCAGCGTGGGCGGAGCCAAGACAAGAGGTGGGGTTAGCCTGTGAACAAAGAGGTGGGGTTAGCCTCTGAGCCAAGAGGTGGGGTTAGCCTGTGAACAAATAGGTGGGGTTAGCCTCTGAGCCAAGAGGTGGGGTTAGCCTCTGAGCCAAGAGGTGGGGTTAGCCTCTGAACCAAGAGGTGGGGTTAGCCTCTGAACCAAGAGGTGGGGTTAGCCTCTGAACCAAGAGGTGGGGTTAGCCTCTGAGCCAAGAGGTGGGGTTAGCCTGTGAGCCAAGAGGTGGGGTTAGCCTGTGAGCCAAGAGGTGGGGTTAGCCTGTGAGCCAAGAGGTGGGGTTAGCCTGTGAGCCAAGAGGTGGGGTTAGCCTGTGAGCCAAGAGGTGGGGTTAGCCTGTGAGCCAAGAGGTGGGGTTAGCCTCTGAGCCAAGAGGTGGGGTTAGCCTCTGAACAAAGAGGTGGGGTTAGCCTGTGAACAAAGAGGTGGGGTTAGCCTGTGAGCAAAGAGGTGGGGTTAGCCTCTGAGCCAAGAGGTGGGGTTAGCCTCTGAGCCAAGAGGTGGGGTTAGCCTGTGAACAAAGAGGTGGGGTTAGCCTGTGAGCAAAGAGGTGGGGTTAGCCTGTGAGCCAAGAGGTGGGGTTAGCCTCTGAGCCAGAGGTGGGGTTAGCCTGTGAGCCAAGAGGTGGGGTTAGCCTCTGAGCAAAGAGGTGGGGTTAGCCTCTGAGCCAAGAGGTGGGGTTAGCCTCTGAGCCAAGAGGTGGGGTTAGCCTCTGAGCCAAGAGGTGGGGTTAGCCTGTGAGCCAAGAGGTGGGGTTAGCCTGTGAGCCAAGAGGTGGGGTTAGCCTGTGAGCCAAGAGGTGGGGTTAGCCTGTGAACAAAGAGGTGGGGTTAGCCTGTGAACAAAGAGGTGGGGTTAGCCTGTGAACAAAGAGGTGGGGTTAGCCTCTGAGCCAAGAGGTGGGGTTAGCCTCTGAGCAGGAGCACTGACCACACACTGAAGCTGTCTGAAGCAGGGCCGGACATAGGGATCTCTTATCTGGAAGTTATACAAAATCTCCCTACACTCTTACTGTGAGGAGCCAGAGACAGAACAATTTATATTTTAGCAATGTAATACATTACAAACAATTGAAGCATATACTGGATTGTCATCCCTGTTTTACAAAACATTTTTGCCTGATTTTGAGATGTTAATGAAGGTGCTCTGAGGAGGTCAAAACTATATTTGTCTGGTAAATCAATTCACTTCCGTAAACAAAGATGCAATGCAAATACATGTCACCGTTTACAGTTGGAATAGGCCTTGATTTACTTTTATTTTACTAAATATTTACCAGTTCGTACTGTCACATTTGGTAATAATTTGTGATGTATTACAATTGACCTTGAACATGGGCTTGAACAAGACGATAACGTCAGACAGTGCACCAGCAATCTCTAAACATCTAGATTATTGATCAAATTGGATTTGTTATCTTCAGATTTAAAGAAATATAATCCCAGATGTCCTGCTGTCATTGATCATGTTAATCTGATATGAAGGAAACCAGACACAGTAGAGTGGTCAGTGCTGAGTCAGCACTCCTGCTCTGGGGTCCCGCGGGGGTCCGTCCCTCAGCATGGAGGCAGAGATGCTGCGTCCTGTTTGTCCACCTGGGGGCTCTGTTGCTTTGTGCTTCAGCTGGATCAGGCTCCCTCTCACTCTCTGAACACCCCCCCCCCCGCCCCCCCTTCTCCTGTCTGTCCGTCAGGTTTAACTTTTGCTGTTAACTGTTTGTGCTTTTTATCTTTTTTTCACACCCCTCCAACATTTTCTCTACAACATCTCTGTTTCTGTGCACCACTCCTCCTCGATCTTCATCCTCTCCTTCCTCCTCCTCTCTGCCACCTGTGTCTCTCTCCCCTTATCACCTGGGCCTTGGCTGTGGCGCCACAGAAGCGATCGGGACTGATGGTCTCAGAGGATTTCCGGGCTCTACTCATTTCTACAGGATACAGCCTGGTACTGCTGCTGGCATGATGCTGTCGGGGGTCAGCAGGGCCACGGACATCTGAACTCAATTGAGTTTGTCTTGAAATGACCACACCCAGTCTGGGAAGATGTTAAAGATGTGTGCCATCATGCTACATTTCCAGTAAGAAATCAGCTCCTTATGAGAAGGGCTGGAGATCTGTATTGTAGAGTAATCACCAACATATTTCTTCATCTTGGTCATCATTTACATTTTCTCTTAAATCAACATTTTAGTAGACTACCTGGCCTTTTAGTTTGATTTTTGAAGAAACAAAGGAATACAAAATAAATAATAGTATTTCTTATTTTATTGCAAAGCTCAATATTGTTTTTGAAAATATTTCCAAACTACAGTCTTGCTCAGTTTAGTTTTGTTGTGCTGCTTCTGGCTTAAATCTGAGTTGTACCCTTTTGCTACGAACCCTGCTCTCACCCGATCCTCTCGCTGGTTTTATTCGATCTGTTGCTTTGTACCTTCTGCTCCTCTGCTGGGGCTTTAGTTGACTATTGACATCCCAATGACACAGTCCTCAGTGTCCTCATATGTTCCGTGTTTCTCATTGGTATCAAACAGTGTTATGTAATGTATTGTGCATGTGGAGAAATGTAAAATATTGGGACCAGCAAAACCAAATCTCCGGCTCAGTCCATTAATGGAGGTCCTGATTTTTTGCACACGGTGTGTGTTTTGGTGTGTGTTGTGTGTGTGTGTGGTGTGTGTGGTGTTGTGTGTGTGTGTGTGTGTGTGTGTGTTGTGTGTGTTGTGTTGTGTGTGTTGTTGTGTGTGTGTTGTTGTGTGTGTGTGTTGTTTGTGTGTGTTCTGTGTGTGTTTGTGGTGGTGTGTGTAGTAAGTGTGTGTGTGTGTGTGTGGTGTGTGGTGTATTTGTGTGTGTGTGGTGTGTGTGTGTGTGTGTGTGTGTGTGTGTGTGTGTGTGTGTGTGTGTGTGTGTGTGTGTGTGTGTGTGTGTGTGAAAAAATAAATAAATGCTGTCTCCTGGTTAACCTTATGTTTCTCGGTTGCCAGGGAGACAGTGAGTTTGCTCGCATCATGAGCATAGTGGACCCCAACAACAGCGGAGCAGTCACCTTCCAAGCCTTCATCGACTTCATGTCCAGGGAAACGACTGACACGGACACTGCAGACCAGGTCATCGCCTCCTTCAAGATCCTGGCCGCTGACAAGGTGAGTGTGTGTGTGGGTATTTATGAACTTCCCCTAATTACCGCCCCCCTTCAGAGACACACTGTCAAACACACTCATACCTGCTTGGTATGACATTGAAAAAGTTACATTAAATAATAAATACAAATAAATTACAATAAAATGACTGTTTAATCTTCACATCTTGTAATCATCTCTATCATTTTGAGCACCAAATTATTGAAGAGTATCGAAAAATACCGGTATCGATAAAATCCTAACGATACCCATTCCTAGTGATGAGTGTTTGTGTTTTATCACACATAATTATACAGCTTCCAGTTAAAGCAACAACAACAACAATCTAAATGGTTCTTGTGCAGGAGTCTGTATGAAGCATAAAGCTCACTAACAGAACAAATATGATTCTTGGTTCTGATTGGCAAAGAAAACCAGATGCTAAAAATAATGTATTTGATGGAATGAGATGGAAGCTTTTGGATATTTCCCTCCTTTTATCCCATCTCTTTCAAACTGCAGTACATTCAAACTTAATTGGACAACAAAAACAATAACCTTTAATTCTCAAATTAATCTTTTGTATAAACAATTTTGTAAGTTATTCTGTCACATTGTGATATATTGTAAGCCCTTATGTACCCTCCTCTTTGTGTCCATCAGACCTTCATCACGGCCGAGGAGCTGCGGAGGGAGCTCCCCCCCGACCAGGCGGAGTACTGCATCGCCCGCATGGCGCCCTACACGGGGCCCGACGCCGCCCCCGGGGCCCTGGACTACATGTCCTTCTCCACCGCCCTGTACGGAGAGAGCGACCTGTAGAGGAGGGCTGCACAAACCAGTGGGGGGGGGGGGAGGGGGGTGTAGAGAGTTACTCTGTGCGTAGAGAAGAGGCCAGAACGTGAGCAATTGGAAGAATTTGATTGGTGGTTGTGAGGTGCCCCTGCGTGTGCCGTTTTAGAAAGGATCAGGAGTGTTTGAGAATGAGCGTGTTGATTGGACTGTAGTTAGGTGGGCCGGGGTCGAATGTTTTCCAAACGCATCCAGAGTAATCCATTTGTTGTAAAAGGTATTTGATGAACGGGCATATCCAGGGCAGCTGGGGACAGTTGCTCTGTAGTGCGGGTCCTTAGCTTCACCCTCTCTGCCTTTGTGGAGCTAAACTGGGGAGGGGGGGAACAAGCTAATTTGATACTTATGCTATTTTTTGTTTATTTTATTATAATTTCTTTATTCTTGTCAGCTGAGGGGGGGGCAGGGTGGTGTGGGGTTTGATGTGGCGACTGGCGAGGTTTGTGTATTAGATCCTAGAGATATATGCTGCGGGGTCAGAAGGATGGGAGGGGGGGTGCTGACCAAGCAGAGATAAAATGACTTATTTACCCATAATTCCCACGTGGCTGGATAAGGTCACCCGTCTGACCTCAGCTCTTTTCCTCCTCCTGTCTTTGTTAATTTGGTGGGGTGGGGCTGGTGATTGGTGCAGATTGGGGGGGGGGCGGGGCCCAGCGCTGTACATACTTTTTTTTCCAGTGCGAATCATGTCATACACAGTTCGAGTTGTTGAGAATAATTGATGGCAGGCTTTCCAGTCGAGGGACATATATTAAAAATAAAAACGCTGACATTTCAAAGCCAATGAGAGCAGAGCAGTTTCACCAGTGGGTAGGTTTGAGCTTCCAGAAGTCTTTTTTTCTTCAGCTTTCTTTTTCTCTCTGCAATGGAAATAATCGTGGAAATAGTTGGTAGCCATGAAGTGGAGCCTTATGTACCGAAAGGCCTTCCCCTGTATAAATCCCATGACAAGCATCACCATAATTATCAACAAATATTTGCTTCTGTGAAACTATTCTCCTCCTGGCTATAGGTGCTTATTTAAATAAAAACAATTATACATTTATATGATAGGTAAGATTGTAGTGGTCAAAGTTAGTCCAGTTTTATATACAAGAAATAATGCAGAATTATATACACGTCATTTCATTGAGACATTGACTTCCTAGATTTTTAAGAGCTACCATAGTAACGCGCTGTGGAGCTCCCCCCTTAGACTTTTGGAACAATGGTGGAAGAAATCAAATAAATGTGCCGAATGGTGAGCCCTGTCCCTCGCTCTTACTCTCTCCTAAAGTCAGTCTCCCACTTCTTCCTGTTCTCTCCCCCATCCCTACACCCCTCATCTGTCCCTAAAGAAAGGGGAAATAAAATATACCGCAAAGAAGGGGGAGGGAAAAGATCGGGGAGGGGTCTTTATGTAAACATTCCATTATGTGCAAGTAAAAAAATACTACAAAAGGAAATGATGTAAAAAAGAAAACTATGCAATCATAATGTGTTCAATATCTGAGCTCTGGGTGTTGTGGGCATCAATCAGGCCCTTTCTGGGAAAGCTCTGTCTAAATTCCAGGATAACTGAGTCCTCTAGTGTTTGTTGGCTGTTACGGGGGAGAGGAGGGGGAGACTCAGGGAGGGACAGACGGGGAAGGAACTGAGAAGAAAAGACTTGGACCAAAAGCTTGTTTCTCTTCTTTCTTTCGCTTGTTTTCCCTGTGAGGTTGGAGAGAAATGAACTCTGGAATTGTGATTTTCCTTTTTTTGTACTCTTTAATATCAAACCTTATCTGCTGTACTGGAAACTGCAACGCCTTCTGTCTGTAATGATAAGTGAGTTTCACAAAGCACACATAAAAGTTTCCTTACAAAATACCTCTGCTCGTCCTGGAGTCTTATTTCTTGTCTGCCTGCCTGTGGATACAACTTCAGATATGTTGTCATTAAAAGTAAAAGCTGCAGTAACCAAACTAAATAATCCTATGAAAAGTTTGGTTTAAATTTCAAATTATTTTCAAATGTAAAAACTGCATACCTAATTCTAATGACGTCACAGTTTTAAGCTCATGAGAATGTAGCCTCTAAGATTTGGTGTGGATTTACATATTTAGTAGTGTTTGACCCTTTTTACATCGTATGTTAAAAGCAACCACAAAAACACATTTAGCCTCATTCCCATGACATAATCCTTTGTGAAAATATTTCAGCTGATAACCAAAATATTTGTCATGTCGTCGATTTGTTAAGCTTTGAGTTTAGTCTGGTTGCAGATGTACTTGAAATGTAACCAAATGTTTCAAAGTTAATTTGAGTGTAATAAAAATAGGGCTGTAAAACAATCCCTGCACTCAAAAAACAGATTCTTGGTCCACAGATATGAGCCAGGGCTGCCAACATTTGAGTTCAGCTTGGAGTGAGATTTTTTTTTTGGTGAACCGAAAAAAGAAACGTTCATGTGTACAGTGTTACAAATATATTGAACATGTACAAACTAGGGTTTCCCATTAATGTCCCGGGCGCTACAGTGGAATACGCACATACACAGTGTACCCGCGACTCTTACAATGAAGGCTCGATAATCAGCTCACAGCATATAAAATGGCATATACAGTAGGTGTAAGCAGAGGTAAAGTGCTATTTTACAAGTGGGGGGGTTCTCACCTCCTCTAGGGGCATGCTTCCCCGGGAAGATTTTTTTTTTAAATATTGAACCTGGTGCATTTTGAGAGCAAAATGAATTTATGGATACATCTCTCAACACCTGTGTGTAGCCTTTATTTAACCAGGTGAAAGCCCCTTGAGATCAAAAGATCTCTTTTTCAAGAGTGACCTGCAGGACATTAGTTACACATGTAACATAAAAACAACAGAACAACAATAAGGATGACATACAACATAATGTACAGGGTACAGTTTACAAACTCTATTTACAGAGACAGGTACCATGAGTATCAAACAGCATGTCACCCAGCTGAGTTTTAAAATGATGCAGGGGAACCAAAGTGCTCAGTTTTAAACATGTTTGCAGACTGTTCCAATTTAGTGGAGCTGCACAACTAAAAGCTTTCTTCCCTAAGACAGTCCTAGCACTTGGCACATTTAATAAAACAACATCATGAGATCTCAGGCAATACGTACTTTCAATTCGTCGAGAGATCAGGGAGCAGATATAAAAAGGTAGTTTACCCAACATGGCTTTGTAAATGAACATGTACCAATGACTGAGCCTCCGTACAGTTAGTGAAGGCAGACCTGCCTTGGCATATAGGGTACAGTGATGAGTAAGTGCTTTACAGTTAGTAACACATCTCAGGGCACTGTGATAGGCGGCATCTAATTTTTCCAGGCAATGGGCAGGTGCATTCATATAGATCAGATCACCATAGTCCAGCACAGGTCAAAAGGTCACAGAGCCTTTTCCTGGCTTCAAAAGAGAAACAGGACTTGTTTCTGAAAAAGAAACCTAGTCTAACCCTCAGCTTTTTAAGCAGATGAATGACCTGAAGTTTAAAAGTAAGACAATCATCAAGCCAGATACCTAGGTATTTATAACTGGTAACCACTTCAAGTACTTGTCCTTGCATAGTAACAATATCCAAAACAGGCTCTGGTGTCTTTTTAGCTTTTGAAAATAGCATTACCTTAGTTTTATCAACATTTAAAATAAGCTTAAGTTCAGCAAGCTGAGTCTGAATAATGTTAAAAACAGCCTGTAATTTAACACCAGCCTCCTGAATGGAGGGACCTGCACAATACATCACAGTATCATCAGCATAAAAATGTAAAGTAGCTTCATCCACATTTTCACCTAAACTGTTGATATATATGGAGAATAAAAGTGGACCTAAAACAGAACCTTGAGGAACACCATTAGCAATGTTTAACCACTCAGAAGACAGCCCATCAAAGTGAACACATTGGGACCTTTCAGAGAGGTAGTTCACAAACCAACCCACTGCATGGCTGGATATGCCGATACTGAGTAGCCTCTGCTTTTAAGATGCGATGATCGACGTTATCAAACGCTTTGGACAGGTCAATAAATAGAGCTGCACAACTCTGCTTATTATCTAAAATACTCGTAATGTCATTCACCACTTTCATTGTGGCAGTGATGGTGTTGTGTTGTTTTCTGAAGCCTGACTGATGTTTAGACAGGATATCATTTTTACATAAAAACACCTTTACCTGTTCACTCACTAGGCGTTCGAGCACCTTCGCCAGAACTGACAATTTAGAGATTGGCCTATAGTTATTTAAAATAATTGCCTCCCCTCCTTTTAGTAAAGGCAAGACATAAGCTGACTTCCATACTTTTGGAATTGCATTTGTGCTGAGGGAGAGGTTAAAAAGAGTAGTGAGAGGAAGAGCAATACAATCTGCAGCTATCTTTAAAAAGAAAGGTTCTACGTTGTCCGGGCCAGCCGGTTTCTTAGGATCTAGCTTAGATAAGGCTTCATGAACAACATTGACAGTAAAAGGAGTCAAACTGAAAGGGTTTTCCAGACCACATTGTTCAGAGTCACGGATTGGGGTGTTCACAGAAGCAGAGTTAGTCACAGAATCAAACATAGAACCGCAGGACACAAAATGCTCATTAAAGCAATTTAACATAGTGGCCCTGTCCGATATAGAGCCAGATGCTGTGGTAAGGCACGGAGGTAGCTCATTACGGATCTCACCGGTGGATATCGATTTTATTGCTTTCCAAATTTTCCTAGGATTATTTAGGTTGTCTGTGGTAACTGACAAATAGTACTTCGACTTTGCACTTTTGACATTTGAAGTGAAGCTATTCCTTAGCTGCCTAAAACGCAGCCACTCTACCTCTGAGCCTGATTGCCTAGCCTTTGCCCAGGCCTTGTTTCTCTCATGAAGGAGACTAGACAGCTCAGCAGAAAACCAAGGATTGTCTCGTCCCTTTACTCTAAATTTACGCAGGGGTGCATGTCTATCAATGATCTCCATAAAACCAAGATAAAAATAAGACCATGCGGTTTCCACATCAGCACACAGATCGATTTTACCCCAATCAAAATCAAACAGATCATGAACAAAACCCTGCTCAACAAAATGTTTTTTGTCTCTCTTAATGATAATGCGAGGTTTAACCTTTTGGACCTTAGTGTCCCTAATTGTGGCTACAACACACTGATCGCTCAGATCATTTGCAAATACTCCCACAGATGAATATTTATGGGGAACATTAGTTAGAATGAGATCAATTAGGGAGGATTTATTAGGGGACTTAATATTTGGGCGAGTAGGACTGTCAACAATCTGAGTAACATTCAAAGAGATACAAAGGTTTTTAAAATCCTCTGACACTGCAGTTAACCAGTCCCAGTTAAAATCTCCAAGTAGCACTAATTCCTTGTAGTCTAGTTGTGATAAAATATTTGCTAGTGAAGACCAGGAGTCTTTGACAGCTGAGGGGGGTCTGTAACAGCCCACGACCATGACCTGTTGACCCTTTGCCACTTCTATATTTATGGCTAAAAATTCAAATTGCTTACTGATCGATTTGGAAACTAATGTGGTTACACTGAACTTATTCTTAACATAAATGGCAACGCCACCACCTTTATTAGGCCGGTCGGTACGATACACATTAAAACCATTTAAGGCAATGTCAGAGGCCAAAATAGATTTGTTTAGCCATGTTTCTGATAAGACAATGACGTCAGCGTCAGTCGATTTTGCCCAGATACAGACAAAATCTAGTTGACCTAACCTATATGAAACAGAACTGTAAACATATTTTCTTTTTCTTTATGGATATTTTACAAATCACTCACCTTTTAAACTGTATTCTTGTTTTACTGTCATATAGTATTTCATAACTGTTTTTCATTTATTCTAATAAATGGTGACCAAAACGTTTGAGACCCACTAAGATAGCTAGACTAAAGTTAAACAGAGTCCCTTACCTCACTGAGCTGTAGTTATCTCTCGAGAGAGCTCTCCCTCTCCTTGTTTTAGAAACAGCTTCTAATATCCGTTAAGCTAACCAGATGCTAACAACAACAATGCAAATAGTGAGTTTGGTAGAAATATGCTGTATAATAGTAAAGTTATTTAAGATGATGCCATAGTTATTGAAGATTTGACATTAAAAATATTCCCCAAAATTATTCAAAAGCATATTCTTCAAAACTCCTTGCTGTAGTATGACACACAGGAGACTATTGATGTGTGTGGTGAGTTTGGTAGTAATAAGCTGTATAATAGTGATTGAATATTATTGTATTCTCTTTTTTGGGAGTTGCACTTTGCAGACGGTCCCTGAGCACTCGTTTCTTCTCCGGCTGCGGATAGAGACCAATGTAATGTGTCCAGCTCGGAGGACGGCGCGTATTGGCTTTTCTTTTTTATCAACATGTGATTGTAGTTCGTTGTCAACCTTACCACAGTACTTAGGAGACGTCATTTGTGTCTGAATGACGTTTTCATGAGTTATTGATCCGTGAAATCCGAATCTCATAGTTCCAGCTTTACTAAACCAAGCCAGAAGACCGTCTCATTTCGTAGACCGCTCGGTTTGCTGTTCCTTCACTTTATTTTTTATATTTATATACATTTAGTTTGGATGAAAAGCGTGAGGAAAGGCAAGTGTGGCGTGAGTGCGTGAGATATGGGTTAATTGCGTGACTCTCACGCTCAATGCGTGAGTGTTGGCAGCCCTGAATATGAAGCAATATTTTCAGATATAATATAACTGAAATCTGTCAAATATAAAGTGGATTTGTTCAAGCAATTAAACACAACGTGAATATGTTGAATATAAACGGAATGTAAGACAATTAGTACAGTTTATTCTATTAAATCCCATAAAGGGGAGGCAGACCCTGAAGGGAGGTAACGCGCATGCGCAAAGCATGACGTTACTGACGTTGACTGTTCACACTGGACGTAGACTTGGGCTGCTTCTCAGGTCGACTATTTTCATTTCCTCGCTCCTCGGTCCTCGGTCTCACCGGAAGTTGATTTGCCAGCGCCATCTTGAGTACCGTCCCATGGCTCTTATTTCTGCCGGAGGACCGAGGATCGAGGAGCGAGGAGCGATCATGGAGGAGCGATAACCGAGGAACCACCAGACCATCCTCCGATGAAATCCTCAGATACTCACCCCGCCCCCTTACTGTGTATCGCTCAATGATTGGACGAGGCAGTGCACTGATCTGATGCTTCTTGACATGAGAGCAGAGTGAAGAAAAATACATTAACCTCACGGGAGTCACTCCTCAGTTTATACCGTGTTTTGTTTCAATTCATGTATCATTTAGTTACAAATATGTGATATATCTGAACAAAAAAGTGGTCAAAAATCATTTAATTCATTTTTTGGAAACATTTTCATGATCGCTTTTTTCGTTTTACATTTTCATTTATTGTCATTTCCATTCAGTCAGTCATTAAGTGCTATTAAAATGTTAATTTACTACATATCCAAACAAACAAACAAAGTGTGCAATCCAATGAATGTTAATCTAACTGGGTTTTGATAGATAACATATCTCTTTTTCTTCTCTCAATTATTTTATTTCTATTGTGCACTCTAATCAATATTAATCAAACTATTGTTCGTTTATACATTTTAAGAATGGCGTTTATCTTTTTTGAGAATGAGTTCTTAGTTTTATTTTATTTATTGGGCTCTACAACAGATGATACAAATGTTTGTGTCAGTAAATGTGCACTAACAGAGGCGGGGGTGTGTGTGGAAATAACGGGGACAGAGCTGCTGTCAGACGATCAGCTGTGCGGCGTCATCACAAACGGACGTCGCTTCACGTGACGCTCCGGAGGAAAGGACGTCCCATTGCTCTTAAAACTAATTTCCCTGCTTCTCGTGGTTTCCTTGCGTCCCTCCATGCTTCCCTGGTGGGAGGGACTAGAGGCAGGGAAACGACGCAAGTGAGGGAAGCAAGGATTTCATTTAATCGACCTGAGAAGCAGCCTTGGTGTTTTCTATGTGCTACCCGCTTGACTTGGCGTTTGGTTTCAACCTACACCGTCGATCAACGGACTTTAGGTAAGTCTAATTGTTTAATATTCCGCTGCTTAACCATACGTTATTGAAGATGAACAGTTATTTTAACGTGTTTATGCTATACGAATATAATTGTCTGCATGTGTATATTCGTCGTGCAGTTAGTTTCGCGCCACAATGCTGGCTGGCTAGCTAGCGAAACGAGGCCTAGCTAGTTGGGTGCTGCTTGTACTAAGCATGAACCAGAGCCAGCAGCACATTTTGTGCTTTGTTGCCCTGCAAACATAAGCCCGAATGCCCTATTAGGAGGGCTATGTATGTTTCTGTCGCTTAGGTTGCGTCAATAATTACAGTAGTAGCTTAGCCTTAGCCACCGTACTTCCGGTCTGTCTCAATGCGGTGATCGCAGCACAGATACACCCGGGAATTCGTGAGAGTAATGGCGCGTTTCCACTGCAGCGGGTAGCTCGCTTTAAGCGTGCCGAGCCGTACGGGCCGTTTTTGGTTGCGTTTCCACTTGGCCTAGTTTTGACCCGGGGCTACTTTTTCACCTTTTTTCTGGCCGCACGGCTCGGCACGCTTAAAGCGAGCTACCCGCTGCGGTGGGAACGCGCCAAAAGTGAGCCGGGCCTAATAAGGCCTAACCAAACCGAGCGAGGTCTGCAGTGGAAACGCGCCATTAGTAATTCAAGTTACATTGGAGTTCTTTTCGTGCCGTATTTTTAGCTAACACTATCTAATACTTTCTTATATCAACTCCACTCTTCGTCATGACATAAGGCTTAGCTATAGCTGAAGCTCGAGCCAGACAGAAAGAGAGTAGAGTTAGGATAGGAAAGAAAAAAGAAATGCATAAATAATGGATGAAAATAAATAAATGTAAGACATATTGGAGCCCTCTTAATTTACCAACTTCTATTCATGCATTTATGTACTTGATTTATGTATATATTCATGAATTACTCATGTATTTATGCTTTATTTTACTATTCATTTAGTATTTATTTTTCTTCCAATTTGTCTTCATTCTCAAGTATTTATTTACTCCTGCAATTATTTATACTATTAATTATTTCCCTATTCCCTCTTATAGTTATTTGAGCATTCATTTCATTTAGTGATTATTTGATTGATTTATTGATGTTTGTCATGTTGTTGTCCTCATACTAGGGTTGGTGTGAATAATCAAATATGACATAATACTAATTAATTAGTGATTTAAAAACCGACATTTTCTACCAAGTGTTGTGGAAATAATTATCATAAGACGCCAATTAGTAACATACAGGACAAACCTCGATGTCTGTTTACCTTCTTTAAGGACACAGGCGGCTTAGCCAATAATGTTATTGTTCCCATTCTGTGACCGGTCAATACTGGGATACAGATGGTCTGTGTTGTGGGTACACTGGGACACTTCCTTCTCTGTATTTGTGGACTCCAAGGTAAAATCTTCGAGGTCATAGGTGTCCGAGGCAAGTGGCTCAGTGTTCCCACATTGTTTAGGCTATCTTCTCAAATATGTTGTTTACTCTCTGCGAAACCAGTTAGATGGGCTGGCAAGAGAGAGGCTCTCCAGAATTGACGTGGCAACTCTACCGTGAAGTCAGAACCTCTGACTCTTGGACTTGTGATGTGAATCCTCCGGCCGTTAACTCCAAATAAACCATCATGTGTTTGACATCAAAGCTACTGCTCTTCCCGTGTCTCCTTCCTGAGTCGGTGACTCCCACTGCATAGCTACACAGAAGTTTCCTCTACACCAAGTAGCATCATTTTTAAATCAAGCTGCTGCTCTACATCACAGACATCCAGCAGAGGCCTTATTTATTTACATAATATTTCAATATCTGGCTAGTTTGCTGCATTGTTCTACAATGCCAAGGAATAGCTTATTCCTCACCTTTGGAAACTAACCGTGTGCTATTTTTGTTATAGATCTAGGAGCTAAATCAACATTGTGGATGGGCAACCTCTATATAGGTAAGTAATTTGAACGTGATGCAATAATTTCATTTCTTATACTTGATAGCATTGAGAAGTTTTTGAAACTTGTATTTTTTTTTTTTTTTTTAGGTGTAATATGTGAATGGGCGTGTGGCAATGTAAGGTGTGTGGAAAGTCTGTAGCAAGTAGATACAAGCTGCTTAAACATGGCAAATTAAAACATCATGGGAACAGGTTCCGGTATCCTTGCCCATACACTAATTGCCCCTGCACATTTAGATTGTGGAACAGTCTTTTGAGTCATATATACTGTAGTCATAAAACCCAAACATCTCCAAAGCCATCTGAGTTGTCTACATTTTCATGTCAGTTGTGTGCTTGTCCTGAGCTTTCAAATGAACAAGCTTATTTCAGTCATGTAAATGAACATCTACGGAGAAATGAAACTGTAACATGCATGTTTAAAGATTGTGTTTTTAAAACTAACATCTACAATACATTTCATACTCATAAATACAGGAAACATAATCCCCATATTTTAAGTGATTTCAAAGCTGAGGTTGTTACTGTAGTTGTTGGATTAATTGAATCTGACAATTCTGTTATTGATGGTGCTGCAGATGTAGAATCTGATACTTGTATAGATGCACATGGTTGTTTTGATACTGAAGATCTACCCAAGGTTATTGAGCAGAAAATTGCCTCTGTTTTACTGAAATTAGAACACATTTAGTTTGTACCGGCAACTGCAATTGACGAATTACTGCAGGAATTACACTTTTTGTTAAGCTTCTCATCTGTTCCGATAACCTTTAACGGCCTATCGGACATTTTTAAAAACCACTGTGTTGAAATTGATGAGTCCATTGTCAAAGAGCTTGCTCAAGAAGTGTGTAAATCTAATCCCTTGACCAAAGCCTTTGCAAAAGACGGCCCCCTCGCTACATCTTTCAAAAGAAAAAAGTATTACAAAGAATATTTCAGTGTGGTAAATCCAGTTGAGTACATCCTTGATCCTAAGAGTAAAAGAACATATCAGTATATTCCTATATTGCGTTCTTTGCAGCATCTGTTAAGTAACAGTGACATACTAAAAAGTGTAATTCACACACACGAGACACAGAAAAGTACACAGTGTTTAGGGCAGTATAAGTTGATAAGAGATGGAATTTACTCAAAAGAAAATGGCCTTTTTACTGGGGAGGATTTGAAATGATCATTATCACTATATGTTGATGACTTTGAGGTGTGCAACCCCATAGGTACGTCCAGAAAAACTCATAAACTTTGTGGTGTGTATTGGATTTTGAATAATTTACCACCTGGATCTCACTCAGCTCTTTCTTCCATCTACTTAGCTGTATTATGCAAGACTATTGATGTGAAAGAGTACGGATATGAACACATTTTAGATCCCCTTTTACAAGACTTGGTCATTCTAGAGCAGGGGTAGCCAACACGGTGCCCGCGGGCACTCAGTCGCCCGCAGGGGCAACGTGAGTCGCCCGCCGGGCATGTTCTAAAAATAGCTCGCCAAGAAAATCCAAAATTATAAAATACACAAAACAAAAAAGGAAATGTAATTAAAAGAATCTACCCTATGCATAAACGACACATAAATCATAGCGAACTCTATCTACTTACTACAACTCTATATCTAACGCCCCTCCTTCCCCACCCCCACAATGAATATCGACCAATCACGTTCTTGCTTGATTTGCGGGACCAGCGTTGCAGTCGAGAAGAAAAGCAACGTGGCACCTCCCCGCTGATTTTCCTTCTGGCAGAATCTACACGACACATCAGCCCCATTGAACAGCCTATCGTGCCAGCCTATATACAGCACATGAGGGGCAGAGTTTTACTCTGTGTGTTGTAACTTGCATATATATTTATTCCACTTGACGCACACACACGCATGGCGTAATCTCCACTGGGGACAAGGGGGGGGGGGGGGAGATATGTCCCCCGCACTTTTCGAAATCGCGTTTGTGTCCCCCCACTTTACAAATATGTTTATTATTTTTTAACGCAAGCCGTCCTCGCCACGGAGGAGCACACAGTCTCTGTGAGCGAGTGATACAGAGGGAGAGAGAGAGAGCGAGCGAGGGAGGTAGGGAGAGAGAGAGCTAGGGAGAGCACACTTTTATCTATGTAATATAGATAAAGTAAGAAATCATTCCAATGTGTATAGGGCAGTACAAAAAACAGTTTAAAGGGGAATGATTAGTAAAATATGCATAAATAAAAAGAAAGAATGCTAACTACTAGGTAACATAAGATAAGAATAAACAAGTTTTAAATGATGTGTTATTGGTTGTGATCATATTCTAAAGATGATTGGAGTATTGAAAAGTATACAGCTCCCTTTCATCTGAGAGTTGAGAGCTGTATCCATAAATTCATTTTGTGCTCAAAGTGCACCAGATTGATGCATTTCACTTCAACATTTTAAAAAACATCTTCCCGGGGGTGCATGCCCCCGGACCCCCCTAGAGGATATGAGGCCCACCCCCAAATAAAGCAGGTTAAAATAATTAAATTGCATACATTTTCTTTTAGTAAACACTGAAAACGGGTCCCACAGACCCAAACAGCACTCAAAGGTTAAAGGTCAGCATATAATAATGTTAAAATGTGATAAATATATACACTGCAAAAAACAAAAAAAGAGGAGTAAAAGTAGCCCCCGACTTGTTTTATTTTTTGAAAGTAGCCCTCATCCTAAAAAAGGTTGGTGACCCCTGTTCTAGAGACACATGGTGTTTTTATTTCAGGTCTTGGAGCGTCTGTGAAAGGCACTGTCCAGTCGGTCATTGCAGACAACCTAGGAGCCCACGGGATAGCAGGGTTCATTGAATGCTTTTCTGGTGTCTACTTCTGCAGATTTTGTACAGGTACAAGAGCAGACATTCAGACTAAAACGGTTCAGTCAGGTTATTTTGAAAATCGTACAAAAGACTTGCATCACAAGCACATTACATTTGCAAGAGAGAATGCCACCATCTGTTGTGGGGTAAAGAGAGAGTGTGTTTTTACAAAAAGATTATCTTACTTTCACGTTACTCGGGGCTACCCTCCTGACATTGCACACGACTTATTTGAGGGTGTTGTTCCAGTTGAGATTGCCCTTTGCATTGGTTTGTTTATTTCCAAGAAATATCTATCGCTTAACACTTTTTAAATGAGCTTATCCTGAGCTTTCCATACAAGTGGGGGGACAGAACTAACAAACCTCATACCATACCGCGCACTTCTGCCGCTTCCAAGACCATTGGAGGAAACGCCCACGAAAATTGGAATCTGTTGAGGTTGTTGCCATTTATAATTGGAGACTTGATACCAGAGGCAGAGCCTGCTTGGCATGTTTTGCTTGATTTCAAACAAATTGTTGAACTCTCTGTCGCCCCTCTTCATAATCAAGAAACTATTGCCTACCTGGACTGTAAAATCGTCGAACACAGATATAGATTTTTGGAGCTTTTCCCTACAAAACTGTTACCAAAACATCACTATATTGAGCATTATCCTCAAATGATTGAACGTTTTGGACCTTTAGTTGGGCAATGGACCATGAGGTTTGAGGCAAAGCACAGTTTCTTCAAGCAAGTTGCTCGTCACACAAACTGCTTCAGGAATGTACCACTCACATTGGCATTCAAACATCAGCAAATGATTGCATATCATATCACTGCATCCCACCTTAAATCCACATTGGAAGTTTCAAATGTTTCCATGCTTCCTGTGGATGTACTGAACCAGGAAGTAGTGTTACACCTCAGGCAAAAATACCCCACTATTAACGAAGTACATTTTGCAAAGCACGCAACCCTTAAAGGAATCTCCTACAGAGTTGGCATGCTCATTCCTTATGGCTCAACTGGTGGTCTGCCTGATTTTGCTGAAATAATTCAAATATGCATTGTTGAAAACAGTGTGAGCTTTGTTGTAAGGGTATTGTGCCCTTAGCAAAAAAATCTATAGAATCTTGTAGAAATCTATAGCATGTTATAGAATATAGTTGTATTTGTAAGCCATGCTAAAGAATTCTATAGAAATCTCTAGATCATTCTGTAGAATACTATAAATGTGTACTTTTCTATACATTTCTATAATTAAAACTATAACAATCTAAGGAATTCTATAGGACAGAACCGACTCATGACATATCTGTATATATAAATCTGTAGAAATCTATAGCATTCAAAGAAAACATGCATGAAATGTTCTCTCTGATGCAACCTATACTAAATTCTATAGAATGATATAAAACTCGTCTTTAAATTGGAATAGAGAAAATCATAGTAATCTACATCATTTTGTGGAACTGAGCTGCTTTGCAAAAGCTGTACGGGTATATCCCTTTGAAATCTTTACAACTGTATACTGGATTATGTGCCAAATTATGTAACCTTTACATAACCATATACAACCATACAACATATTGGAATGGAACTATAAACTGAATGAATGTCACTGTCCTTGTATTCTGATGTAAATGCTCCAGAATTTCTGTGACTGCATCTGTATACGTTGATCACTTTTGTTATGTAACTAATTATCTGTTACAACTGGAGATTAAAGCTAAGTGACATATAACAATATATATTGTTAGTGTGAGTCTGTTACAAACAACTCATTGGAGTCTGCAGTACTCTACTCTGTTTTGCAGTCTATTACACTGTAAAAAAAGATCGTAATTTTTAGGGATGCACCGAATATTCGGCCACCGAAAATTATCGGCCGAAAATGGTTAAAAAGCCCTTTCGGCCGAAAGGGTTTTAGCACAGAAAAAATATCACCGAATGTCAGAACAGGCTTACGTTGGTAACCTAACGTGTTGTTGTGATGACGTAATAAAGACGCGGCGACCATGCTCGCGGCTGGCTCACAGGGGGGGGGGAACATTGACCTTTGTCATCGAGATTGCCCTGAGCCTTTAACAAATCGTATTAAATAATCTGATGACAGACTGTAAACAGAATAGCTGAAATTTTAACAAACTAAATAACTCAGTTACCTCTAATCATTAACCCATGTTTGTATAATGTAGTTAACTCCGTGTGTTGCTGCTAGCATACATAACACCTGACGTGGAAACGTTACTCGTGGATGGGGCTACAGAGCTGCTAGAAAGACGGTCGAACCCGGTACATTCCTCCGTCTGCATGCGGTGCACTTTTGCTAAATGTTTAGACAAATTGCTCGTGCTTACATGCTAAACTCTTATTGCACTTATGGTAACAAGTATTCTCCACATCGAGACAGGTAAAGTTTAACCACACCTCGAAGCGCGTTCTCTCCGCCATCTCCGCAGTGTGCTCCGCTGCATGTAGCAGCTGCGTGTGTGTAAACTGCCCCGCCCCCTCGCACACAGACGGGCGAGAGATCTCGTCTGATCGAAAATACATCATAGACGCATTTGTTGTCTTTGCATATTAGAAACGAGTTGGCGACACTAAGACTGCGATATAATGTTTTTTAGCAATAATACATGACATATATAAATGTACTGTATGCATTCAAAAGTGCTGAATAAATGTTTTATGGACCCATAATAGTGATTATTATTTAAGTTAAGTTTTGCCATAATCATGTCTATTTCCATAATCAGGTAGCTGAACAACATTGGTAAAAAATGTATACATTATATATATATATATATATATATATATATATATATATTTCTATTAATCATTTTCGGCATTCGGTTTTCGGCCGACTGTTTCCCATTTTCGGTATCGGTTTCGGCCAAGAATTTCCCATTCGGTGCACCCCTAGTAATTTTACAGGAAATAACTGTAAATGTTTATAGTAATTATCATGTTTTTTTAAATAACTTGCAAAATCCTGTAAAATGACAGATATTAACTATAAATTAACAACCCAAAACATTATTTTAAGTATTTTGACAATAACAACAAATAACGTTTATTTCCTTTTTTTTTTACAGTAAATGTACTATATAATATTTACAGTATTTTTGCACTTTCAGAAAATACATGCAGATGTACGTAAAATAAAAAGTATTATCTGTAATTAAATATGTAACTCGTAATATAAAAGTGTATTACTATTATAAGACTAAGATATTTCAATTTTTACATAAATCATTTTCTCAATATTCGATTGAATCCACCACAAACACAAAATATCCAATGTTGAAATAAAAGTAAATAAATATGTTCTCATTAAATTCCTAACTTACTATATTGTAAACATCTACAGTTGACAATATCATTAAAAAACATAAAAATCATAGAAAGTGGAGACATCTCTGCAGGGAGGACCAAGTTTTAAAACACACACTGTTATTTACTCAACAATAAGTCACAGTTATGTGTTCTGTTGCTGTGTTTTTTTCTTCCATTGGTCAATATACAGTAATAAGCCTTAGTCTTACAGTATAATGTATGGTTTTCGGATTCTGGCCGGCAGCCAAAGTTACGGCACTTGAAATATAATTCAGCCAAAACACGGCAGACAAGTCAGGCATGTTTGGAATGGGTCCACAACACTCCTGATTGGTTAATATAAACGTAATCGAAGAAACCTGCCAATGAGAACTGTCCGCGCCTGTCGTTCACATTTGAAACATCCATGTCAGTTTGAGCGGGTCTCCTCCTGCGAGCTACAGCTGTCTGTGTGTCTGTTACAGGAGTTTATGGATTAATATCGGGATCGTTTTACATCTACACGTTAAATATGAGCATCGGGACGTCAACAAAGAACAGAAGACTTGAGATCTGGTGAGTCCTGCAACTGTAATGGAGTTAAATATGTATTTAGATAATCCTTAGTTTGTGAATGTTTTATTTTTTATTTAAGGTTACATTTCTTCTTCTAGTTAGCTGAGTTTCTTCCCGTTAAGTTAGTATGCATCATTAATAGGTTGTTAAATGTTAAGAAGGCGCCCTGAGATGCTGTTTCTTGCAAGATGTTGCGCCCGGGAAACCTGGCGTAACAGGTGCAACCTGATGATCCAGAATGCGTGACTCCACCACGACTCCTTAACACCACCATGCGTGGTGGAGTCACGAACTGTGTTACATTTATGTGTCGGCACCACGCAAACAACATAGGGTAAAGTGAATGAGGCTCCTTTGTCGTGGTGCACACACGCATTTCTACAACGTCCCGCAGTGAGCTTTTATTCTATAAAACGTTTTTTAAATCTACTTTATAGCTTGTAGTAACTCACGGGAGGCTTCTTTTATTTTATTTGTATTCATAATAATTTTTATTTTTCGTCAGAATGTAAAAATTACATTAGTTACGAATTTGTGTTCTCAAAAAAACAGTGCATTGTGTGTAATGCAACTGTGATTTTTATTAAATTAGTTTGTTTTTAAGGAAGGCCAGAGCTTCAGCTGTGTCAAATAGATTGTTCCCTTTAGTTAACGTTATTTAAAAGATAATGATCATGTCCCCTGTATTGTATTACGAGCGTCCATTCCCATTGGATAAAGGAGAATTTTACACCCGGAAGTAAGTATTCTCCTTACTGTCGATTGATTTTACAGTGATATCTGCACTACTCATCAACTCAAAAACACCAGATTATCCTTGTTAATTACACAACATTGATTGGTTTGAATTGTGTACAATGCTTTTGTATTTCCCCCCTTCGATTCGGAGAAACAAATATTTTTTCGGAGTTTTTGGATGGCAGAAGACACTACACTACCCGAATCCTCAGCTATCGTTTGGGACTACACCATGTGCTTAGCTTGACAAACCCCGTGATCAGTCCTCAAGCTCTGTGATTGGTTGACCTCCAACTGCATTCCATATGAAAAAACACATTTTCGTAAAAGATAAAATCATACTTTATTCAGCAGTGCTTCCTCTACTCTTTGAAAGTCATCACATGAATGCATTGTCATTTCATTTCATTTCAAACCTTTATTTATACAGATAAATCCCATTGAGATAATTGATCTCTTTTTCAAGGGAGACCTGCTCAAGTAGTTCCACATGAAACATAATAAATGGTTTGGGTGCATTAAATATTACACATCTGTCGTAGTTCTTTATTTATCTACAGAGATCGGGCATCAGAATAGACTGGAAACTATTCTTTTACCGTTCTGTTTTAATTTCACAATAAAGTTAGTAGTAATATTTTGTTTTAATATTATTGTTTTTTATTAACTACTAGACCGCTGGGTCATGTTAAGACCATCTTTTCTGTGTTGCTATGGGTTTTTTCCATCGCTTTTGTGTTACAAATATCAAAACAATAACTAAATAATATTCGTCGTAAACTAAACCGGAACCAGCAATATATTTTATTTTGTTAACACTGTAAACTTGACAGCTTTTTAACCCAAACCACCTACTGGTTAAAGCACGTTATTACACGTTTAGAGTAATTGCAATGCAGGAAGATTGTGTTGCTTTTTAATGACTGTTTAAAATGCCTTTTTCTTAATGTCTTTCATTTTTGTAAAGCACTTTTGAATGTGTTATATTTTATGAAAACATTTAAATATTAAGAGTACATACAAAATAGTGGGAAAGTAGAAGGTCAATGATATAAATATAGAATAGAAAATATCAAGAAGATACTCAAATGATATCTAATAAAACAGTTTAGTGCCTGATAGGAGGATGTGCTAACTAATAAGGCTTTATTTAAACATTAAAGAATACTTTAGGTTAAGGTCTTCTTTTAAATAGGAAAAAAGCTTTGGGGGTATCTATCTACAGATACATATTAAGCCTGACAAAGTCTAAATTGCATGGTTTGTTTTGGAACTTGACAATCAACTTTCCTGCAATGTTAACTATGTTGAAGCACTTATTTTAACTGATATTATACACATTAATTATACTCTTATGTATGTAGATAGTATAAGAAATGTGCAGAATATGACAGTTTAATGGTGGAGGTATACACACATATTGATAGATGTCTTGTAATGCACTGTTGAGGAACCTGCAACCCAAGTTTTTCATTCATTGCATAACTACACCGTAGTTGTGTATATGATATGTCAATAAACCTTTGAAAATCTTGAAAGGGATGTGCAAAATAGCCATAATATACAGTCTTTAATTAACTATTAGAGAATAACGTGTAATGAATATGCTTTAAACGGATCTGCAGATACATATTTAGTCTTCTCGAGCACCAACTATCAAATATCTCTCCTGATTGTTGGCACTTGACAATCACCTTCACTGAATTTCACTCAGGTGTAACTAAAGTCTGATTTAAGGGTTGTTTATATTTCACATCATTAATCAGAATCTGTAAAGTAACTAAAATAAATGTAGTGGAGTAAAAATACCAGGTTAACCTTAAAGAAAGCCCTCAGGATTATAAAAGACCCCCATCACCCCAGCCACAAACTGTTCTGTCTGCTGCCGTCTGGTAGGCGGTACCGCAGCATCCAGACTAAAACCACCAGACTCAGGGAGAGCTTCATCCCACAGGCTATAAGATTATTAAACACCTGAACTTAGAAACAACATCCATAACATTCATCTGGCTGCTACTTAGAAATTATTTATCTAATATATCATATTCCAATCACTTGGAATTGCACTATTTCACTATTTTTTCTGTGTATCTGTTTTATTGCGTAGCACTGTTGGAGGAGCCTGTGACCTAAGGGGGGAGGGGGGGGGGGTAGGACACGTTCGATTCCTGTTTTGAATAGTGTGCCGTCGATGGGTTTCATTCCATTTCAAAGTCCTTTTTGACGCTCTGTGTAAACTTCGCGCACTGCCACTCCAACATCCAATCACAGAGGTTGAGGACTGATCACGGGGTTTGTCAAGCTAAGCACATGGTGTAGTCCCAAACGATAGCTGAGGATTCTGGGTAGTGTAGTGTCTTCGGCCATCCTAAAACTCCGAAAAAATATTTGTTTCTCCGAATCGAAGGGGGAAAATACAAAAACATTGTACACAATTCTAACCAATCAATGTTGTGTAATTAACAAGGATAATCTGGTGTTTTTTAGTCGATGAGTAGTGCAGATATCACTGTAAAATCAATCGACAGTAAGGAGAATACTTACTTCCGGGTGTACCGGGTGAGATCAGGTTGAACAGGTGGCTGCTAACGTTAGCTTACAGCTTATTGCAGTGCTGCCCCCCCACCCTCTCGTCTCCAACACGGGAGAATTACACATAAACATGCAGCGGGGTATCACAGTGTTGTCGCCAAGTTTAATATAAAGTTTCACAGCTTTCTTACAGTGGAATCTAGTTTGTCAATGTTCAGTAGCCAACAGCTAGCATAGCATAAACAGCTAACCGCTAACGTTCGGATAACTTGCTAGTTAGCTCTGCTCTACATATTACAAGCTAACATGACTAGCTAATGTCACACTGTGTGAACTAAAATACTTTTTTTATTACTACATCATACATGCTTGGTCCAAATCACTGCTAAAATTAATTATTTTTGAAAATGTATAGTAAAGAAACACTCAGCCATGCATGAAATAACATAGCAAAAGAATACGGGTAATGTTTGACCCATGTTGTGACTTAGAAGTGTAGTGATACAAACATGAGAAAAAAGTAAGAAAGGGAAAAATAAAAATTAGAATTGGTGTTGATCCAAAACAGGTTAATTGAGGAATACCTGGAATCCTGAATGCTTAAAGTAATTTATTGCAAAGATATTTACAATTAAAACTAATTCGGGTCACTTTTGACACATGTTGGTTGTATGTTGTGTAACTGTGACGAAGGTAACTTCATCACTGTGAACTGACGGCTTCGGGCCTGGTAACTCAGCACTTTAGTGAACAGTTTTGCACTTTATTAGCGTGATTGCACAGTACCGTTTGGTATGGCATATTTGCACATTTTAAATACTAATTATTGAGATAGTATTTATTAAAGGATTGTGTGCACCTGGTGCCCTGTGTTGTCTCCTCCCCCCTCACCTGTGTCTAGTTGCTGATTAGTGTGTGTGGGTATTTAGGCTCTGTTTCCCTGTCTGTTAGGAAAGGGAGTGTGTGTGTGAGATCCTGGTGGCTGCAGGCTGGGCTCACGTGAACAGCAGCAGCAGCAGGATTTGAGGCTGTGTGTAATGTGTTCATATTTTAATAAATGCCCACGTCGGGTTATATTTTTGGACGTTCTGCCTCTGCCTCCTTGCTTGGTCTGGGCCGCTCCACGGTCAGCTTCACAATTGGTGTCAGAAGTGGGATTCGACCAAGCGAGGAGGTGAAAATGACGAGAGGAAAGAAGAGGGACCAAAGAGAGGAACCGCGGCTGGGGGTGGCTATGCCTGGAACTGACCAGGGGGCCACGGCTGCTGAGGCAGCGGGAGACGAGACACAAGCAGCGGGAGACGCGAGACAGGCAGGAGGAGACGGGAGACAGGCAGGAGGAGCAGCGTTTGCGGGCCGAGGAGGCGGACCCGGACCCACGAGGAGTCGACAGAACCTGGGTCGTGCTGGAGGCAGACCAACGCCTTGCAACAGGCCAGGACAGCTTCCGGATAGGTGGCAGCGCGACATGTTTGACAACGGCTTCACTGGCTTCAGTGGCCCCGCTGGAGGTGGCGGCGATGAAAGCGGGTGGCTGACTGGTTGTCCCGAAGCCGAGACTTTTAAGACACTGTGCTTCCTGGGGAGAGGGGTAAGGAAATGTGACTGTGAACTGACGGCTTCGGGCCTGGTAATTCAGCACTTTAGTGAACAGTTTTGCACTTTATTAGCGTGATTGCACAGTACCGTTTGGTATGGCATATTTGCACTTTTTAAATACTAATTATTGAGATAGTATTTATTAAAGGATTGTGTGCACCTGGTGCCCTGTATTGTCTCCTCCCCCCTCACCTGTGTCTAGTTGCTGATTAGTGTGAGGTACTGGAAAAGGGCTATGCCGAAAAGATTCCACAAGATCAACTTCAAAGATCAGACGGCAGGCTCTGGTACATACCGCATCATGGGGTTTACCATAAAAGAAAGAAGAAACTCAGGGTTGTATTTGACTGTTCATCTTCATTTAAAGGAAAGTCCCTTAATGCTGAACTCCTCCAAGGTCTGGACTTGACTAATCCCCTTCTCGGCGTCTTGCTTCGTTTCCGTCAGGAGAAAATTGCAATAATGGCTGACATTGAAGCAATGTACTACCAAGTACAAGTACAGGAAGACCACCGTTACTATCTCAGGTTTTTGTGGTGGCCTCAAGAAGACATCAGCAAACGACTGGAGGTCTATCGGATGAATGTGCATCTCTTTGGTGCAATATCATCCCCAAGCATAGCCAGCTTTGCCTTGCAACAAGTGTCAAGAGACAATGCCAGTAAATACAGCATGGAAGTACTGGAAACCATTCAGCGCAGCTTTTATGTGGATGATTGTCTCAAATCTGTGGCTTCTACAACTCAAGCTATCGACCTTATCAAGGATCTAATGAAGGCATGTGCCGAAGCAGGATTTACTCTTACCAAATGGGTGAGTAACAGCCAAGACGTGCTTAGAACCATCCCTGAAGTGCACAGAGCTAAACCAGTTGAGCAACTAGATCTGGACAAAGAAAAAACACCTCTAGAAAGCGTTCTAGGCATCCAGTGGAATATCGTGAGAGATACTTTTACCGTCACTGCTGCCATCAAACACAGAGTTCCTACAAGAAGAACAGTTCTTTCTGTTGTCAGTTCTATTTACGACCCCCTCGGTTTCCTTTCACCATTCATCCTCAAGGCGAAGCAAATCCTTAGAGGACTCTGCATTGATAAGTGTGGATGGGATGAAGTTATCCCAGAACACCTTTCAAAGTCATGGCAAAGATGGATAGCAGAACTAGATCAGCTGGGCAGATTTGAAGTGGACAGGTGCATGAAGCCTGAACTTTTTGGACTCATAAGGACTGCTGAGCTGCATCACTTCTGTTACGCTAGTGAAACAGGGCATGGCACTGCAAGCTACATTAGATTCACGAACCACAAAGGAGATACTCATGTGTCATTCATTCTTGGGAAATCCAGAGTCAATCCTCTGAAGCCAATCACCATTCCCAGACTGGAGCTCGCAGCTGCGACACTTGCTGTAAAAGTTGACAGGATGTTACAGAAGGAACTAAACATGAAACTACAGAAATCAACCTTCTGGACAGATAGTACATCAGTACTAAAATATATCCACAACCAAACAAAAAGATTCCATACCTACGTTGCTAATAGGATAGCTGTGATTCACAACTTGTCCCAAGAAAGCCAATGGAGGCATGTAAGTTCCAAGGACAATACAGCAGACTTTGCATCACGTGGATTGAATATTGAACCATTCTTGGAGTCCACAAGATGGTTGAATGGCCCTGATTTCCTGTCAAAGGAGGAAAGTGATGGCCTGAAGTGCCAAAGGATCTTGGCCACATCCTCCTTAATGATCCAGAGATTAAAAAGGACATCTCTGTTAACAGCTTGAAAATAAATAACTGTGCAACCACCGACCTCATTGAACACTACTCCTCTTGGAAAAAACTACAGAGAGCAGTTGGTTGGTTGTTGAAACTCAAAAGACTGCTTCAATCCAAAAGAGCTAAAGCACCAGTGACCCACTCCAAACTGCAGAAAGACAACAAGGACTATCTTTGGAGGAAGCAGAGAAATCCATCATTCACTACGAACAAGAGCGCTACTTTGAATCTGAGCTGATGCTGCTAAGGAAAGGAAAAGATGTTAAAGCTGACAGCCCCTTACGCAAAGTTGATCCTATTCTGGATGAAGGTATCCTACGGATTGGAGGACGCATAAGTAAATCTGCTATGCCAATACATTTGAGAAACCGATAATCCTTCCAAAAAACTCCCACATATCCAAACTGATTCTACGTGATATTCATCAGCAGGTCGGACACTCTGGGAGGAACCAAATGCTCTCCAGACTAGGCCAGAAATTCTGGTTACCCTCTGCCAACTCTTCTGCAAGGAAAATAATAAAGGCTTGTGTTTTTTGTAGACGCATGCAAGCTAGAGTTGGAGAACAAAAAATGGCTGACCTACCTGAAGATCGTGTGGCTCCAGACCTTCCACCTTTCTCTCATGTGGGAATTGACTATTTCGGACCCATCGTGGTTAAAAGAAAGGTCGAGGCCAGGTGAAGTGGTGGGGGGGTAATATTTACCTGCCTTGTGAGTCGAGCTATTCATCTGGAGGTGGCGAGTACCTTCGATACTAACTCCTGCATCAACGCCATAAGGCGGCTTTCATGTCGAAGAGGACCAACTCTAACAATCAGAACAGATCATGGGACCAACTTTGTAGGCGCTCAGAAAGAACTGGAGACTGCTCTAAAGCAGCTTGATCACAAAAGGATCCAGGATTCCCTGCTCTCTGAGTAAGTCAGGTGGCTGTTCAATCCCCCATCAGGAGCACACTTTGGAGGAGTGTGGGAAAGACTGATCAGGCTGATGAAAAAAGTACTCTTTTCAGTTCTTAAACATCAGGTCATGGATGATGAAATGCTACAAACAGCCTTTTGTGAAGTTGAATCTATGCTCAATGACAGACCAATCACAACTGTGTCAGCTGATCCTAATGATTTAGAACCCCTCACGCCAAACCACCTGCTGCAGCTGAAAACCAAACCACTCTTACCACCTGGACTCTTCTGCAAAGATGACCTCTACACCAGAAAGAGATGGAGACAAGTTCAATACATTGCAGACCTCTTCTGGCAGAGGTGGGCTAAAGAATATCTGCCACTCATGCAGCAAAGGCAAAAGTGGGTCAACACTAGAAGGAATCTTCAACCCAACGATATTGTGGTCATCGTCGATGAAACGGCACCAAGGAACTCATGGCCCCTCGGCCGTGTGGTTAAAACCCTGCCTGGACCCAAAGGTCTGGTCAGAAGTGTGTTAGTTCAGACCAAGACTAACATCCTGCAAAGGCCCATTAGCAAGCTCTGTCTACTCCTGGAAGCCAACTGAGCCAAGAGCTAGCCAATGCCCTACCCCGTATCCCCTGCACACACACATACTATCTTTCTTACATCTTTCCATACACAAACCGCTCTATTTCAAACTACACTGATACCCTTTTGTCTCCTGCCTCAGGGACAGTGAGTGGTGAAACCACAAAAGACACTGATGCAGCATGAACTTTGAGGGGGAACTAAGTGGGGGCTAATTGAAATGACTTGTTGAATGTATGCATATTAGTAGATTTTGTATGATAAACGAACATGTAATTAGATATTTTGCGTAGTTTAAAAATATTTCAAGGTGTTACCTGGCTCCATAGAATGTTTTGTTGTAATTGATTTGCTATTGCATCACAATTAGGGGCCGGTATGATGAAGCCATATCTAGGAGCTTATATTATTTAATAGTTATCCATTTATTTTATTCTTTTTTGTTTATAGTAAATCTTCCTTTTAATTCTTATTTAAGTTTATCAAATAAGTTGTACTATGCCTCTGTTTTTGTAAAGGCAGCATTTGGGCACCGGGGGAGGGGAGACCTGCTCATTACAAATATGGGAAACAGGTGGTAGTGAGCGGGGCACCCGGTAGGCTTATGGTTTTTTACCATCGGGTAAGAAGGAAGAGAAAGGCTTGATGTGTGTAATAAATCGCACTGAAACGACTTTTGCTCGGACCTTGATTTTTACCCATGCGTAAGATTCGCTGACGGGTGCCTCAGCGGCACTTTGCGTTATATTTCTTTCTTATATTTTTGGCCGCTATATAGATGCTTTTGTTCAAATTGCAAGAGTACATAAATGCAGTGGCAGTTAAATAAAAGTTCAAATAAAATAAATAATCAGATTCTGTTGGCTCATGTGTGAATCAGCAGTCTCATCTTCATTTAGTGTTTCCTTTCCGTTATGACATGCTCCCAGCACTGACACTCTTTGTTGCTACAAAATAAATGAAACAGATAACTAAACAGGAGACATGAAATTAATAGACCCCTACATGTACCTTGACACATTTTAAAACCCCTTATCAACAGCAGACACACTCCTATGGTGAATTTAAATGAGTGTCTGATTTCTGAGGGTGTTAGGGTGTACAGAGGATGAATGGAAGACAAATAATATTTTCCTGCTAATAGATGATCTCAGCTCCTCAGTTTAATATCATTTCATTTGAACTAATTCTCATCAATCTCTGTCTGTTTTGCTTAAACACGTCCTCTGCTAATTGCAGTGTAATGTCACTCCAGGCCTGGAGCGACTCGTCAGAACAAACAGACACTTTCTGCCTGACGGGGATTCTTGTTTTTCTCTCCTGTTGTGTTCGTTGACAACATTATTCTGCAGCTCTGTGGTGTCCTGTCGGGTCACAGGAGATACCGAGAAGCAAACACAGAGAATAAACATGTTGTCTAGTGACACAGGAAACCTCACAGGGTATAAATATCCAGCTTGTCCTGTCACAATATTTGCTTTCCCTGTCAGTGTGGTCAGGTTTATCAAACTGATCGCCAACAGGCTGACCTTGGTTTATTATTGTGTGAACGGAAATTATTCAAATAAAGCAACAGGCTGCTGGAGTCATGATACAGTGAGACTTTCCTTTTATGGCAAGTCCTGAGTTTACATGAGTGTTTTAGATCAACAACTTTGATATGCACTGTGTAAAATGGTCTCTCACAATGATTACGGTTTACTTTTAAAGGTTAAATAAAAGATTGCCCCCTGGATAACAACATGGACGGTCATACTTACATTTGTATTCATTTCATGTAGAGAAACTCCATAGGGAAGAAACAGCTATGCAGAAATAGAGGGAATAGAACTTAAGAGAGGAAAGCCAATTGAAACATGTGTTTTTATATGCCGTTCACTGAGATCAGCTGAGGTGAAAATCAGAAGATGTTGGCAGGGCTTTCATCCTCACTGATGGAAGGGTGGAGGACAACGATTACCATAGGAAACCGGTTCGCTCCATCTCTCCAGCCTTTGGTCTCACACTGAGGTCTGTTGGCATTTGTTCACACACACACACACACACACACACACACACACACACACACACACACACACACACACACACACACACACACACACACACACACACACACACACACACACACACAGTCACAGGTAAATAGGGTTGGGTACTGAGAACCGGTTCCGGTTTGGAACCGGTTCCAACATTTCAATTCCAACGGCATCATTTAGAAATGTGAATTTCGGTTCCGCTTTTCGATGCCTGAGGAAATGTTTCTCGCCGCTCTCCGTAGCCTACTGTATGACTGCGGCGGGGCGGGAAATGTACAAGCCCCCAGGAAGTGCGCCGGAGTCTGATGAGAATATTCGTTGTGGCCAAACAACGGTACTACACTTCCTTTAGGTTGCTGGGCCCGGAAACACTTTTTCCCATTGACTTACATGGGGAAAGAGTGGTCTGTAACTCGTTGGATAATTTTTTAAAAACTAAATAAACTACCCAGTATGAACGTTTGTATAGCCCTTATTAAAAAAATTCGTTCCTCAAGTTGTAAAATGTGCTAATAACGTTATTCTGAGAGTTATTTCCCTCTGCATTATGAACTTGCATCTAACCCACGGGACCGCGCCGCCCGGCACATTCATGTTACGTGTTCAGTACTACATGAGTTTCTCTTTACCCATGGATAACAACGGATCATATCGCCTTACTGCCAGCCCACGGAGCTGTAATAATGGATATATTGCACATGTTTGCTATAATTCATCATTTGTAAAATATTATACTACATGGGCTGTATGATGTAAATCTTGTACCGTAAATGTTGTATTAAATAAAGTTAATATTACTGACATAGATTAACGTCCCTGTAGCTTCTTATTGCACTTCCAATATACCATTAAAAGAGTTGAACGTTGCTGTTTGCTATTAGACCGACTATATATTAAGTCGTCATATTTATATCAATAAAGATATGTGTCAAAGCTCTAATCAAATTAACAGTTGTATTAATTATAATTGTATATATATATATATATATATATATATATATATGTATATTGCCCGTGTTGTATACACACAAATGAACAACCTTGTGTTTTTTCAAAAGTTTTACAAGTTGTATTGTAGTGTTTATTTTAGTGTTGTTTTATTCTTATCCACATTTTGATTTCAGAGCACAGGACAGGAGAATGATGGGCACAACATCAGGCTCAACAGTGAAGCTGGCAATGCTGAACAAAACCAGTTATAATATTTATTCCGCTGAAAAAGTGATCCTCCCAGCGGCTCAGGAAGAAAGCCCTCAGTTTATGTTTATTTTAGAAATGTTTTGTCACATTTGTTCCTATTCTGCTAATGGTATATTGCAGGATATTTAAGTCTCCCATGTACTTTTTAAATTAATAATAGTATGTTCATCTTGATGTTTAACTTGTAATATTGTAATCATCTTAGTTAGAAATGCTGTTTCCACCCCAACCTCTGCTGCTGAATGATTTTATATAGTTACTTAAAGTGCTTGTCTTTGACATTATAATGATTACACCAGAAAGTCAGTCTTTGTGAGATTTATTTGTTCACATTTTTCCCAGCCACAAGATGATGTTCATTGAAGGCCTCAAAGCTGGGTGAAGGTATTGATGCACGGATCAATGCAATCCTTTACAACAGCATTCCACTATGGTTGGGGATGTCTGTAAAAAAAGGAGAAATAATCTTAAACCAAATAAGTGTTGCAATATAGGGAAACAAACTGACAAAAACATCAATTAGATCAGAATACATTTACATTGTTACAGCAGAGAAGAGCCAAAGACAGCCTAATGTTACTTAAAGTATGCATACAAAAAGTATTAAAGATTCAAAACAAGAAATTATAATTAAAAAAAATACACATTTCACAAAATACACATCCTGTAACAGTTTGGAGGATTTAGCAGCCAGGTATATTACACAGTTTTAGTGGCATATTTATATATATATACACATGGTTGGTATTTAACAAAAAGGGGTGTTGTACTGTGTGATATTGGTATTTGTGGAAACATTTTACACCTTTCCTTCAAGTACTATACGTTTTAGTTACTTGTGGGCTACTTAACATGAATAATCACAGTTACTATCCTTTTACTCCATCACATTTCAAAGAGAAATAGGCTATTGTTATTTTAACTCCACCACAGTAATCCATCATCAGCTTTACTTTTTAGATAAAGTTTTAACTCACAATTGATCATAACAGGCTTCAACTTATAATTTTGTATATATTACCAAGTGGTTTCATGTAAGTAGTAGTACTCATACTGTTTCAATCACATTAGTATGCATAAAAAGATGGACACCCCCAATTATGCAAATGAGCTAAGTCCCGCCTCCCATTGTTCGCGATCCTTTGATGTGAGGGTGAGGGGTCATCACCCGTAGGGGTGAAATGCCCCCCCTGTGTAGCGCCTTTGTTCGAGATCCTTTTGATGTGTGTTATGTGAAAAGCCCCCTGGTTAGCGCCTTTGTTGTCTAATTCTTTGATGTGTTGATTAAGTCTCTTTGAAGTTGTATTGTATGGCCCCCCTCAGAGCCCTTTTGTTGTCTAATCTAATTATGACGTCTAATCTAATTATGATGTCTAATCTAATTAGCCTTTGGTGTTTGCCCTTTGATGTGAGGTGTTATAACAGGCCGGTGTGACTTCACACTGGTGTGCTATAAACCTTTGATGTTAATCTAGGTGTCTCTTTGAAGTTATGTGTGAGACTGTCTACCCAGCCCCCCTCCAGCCTCTCCCCCTTTTCTACCCCTTCCGGGGCTATGACGCAACAAATAGTGGGGGGTGGAATTAGGTAGAAATACGCTCAAACGAAATAACAAGACAGCAATTCCATTTACCCAGTCACCTTTTAAAAAAAGAAAAATGGCAAGAGACGCCTCGAATGGGGTTTAATCAGGCTGTGACAACTTACAGCCATTCGTCCGTAGCGTCAGTCAAGAAACGAATGCAGCAGCAGTGCGGGGGTCAGACGCCTATAGCCTGTGCACAAACTTATCTCGTGCCCTCTTTTGGTCATGCGCGCGTTCATGTGTGTTGGAGGAGGGGCTCTGTGAGGAAGTGGCAGATTTTCCCCCAGTTTGACTGCAAAAGACTCTCACTTTTTACAGAGGGCTCCGCCTCCCCTCAACATAACAAGTCCCGCCCTCCTCACCAGATCATTTAAAAGTAAGGGGATGGAAATAGATGAAAAAATAAATACGCTCAAACTAAATACAAGCCAGTCATTTCCACTCATCAAGTCACCTTTTCAAAAAAGAAAAATGGCCAAGAGACGCCTCGATATGGGTTTAATCAGTGAGACGCCTGTGACAACTTGCCGCCACCCGTCCGGAGCGCCAATCAAGAAACGAATGCAGTATCTGGGCCGGGTTCAGACGCCTCCAGCCGAAGAACTTCATGAAGAATGGACTCTGAAAAATGGCGATGTTTGGGGTTATGTATTCAACTATATGGCGAATGAACTGCATTTCTACAATCTGAAGAATGGAGAAACGTATGGACCCCGTAGTGTTAAAGCGACACTGACCTCAACAGATTGGGCTGTGTTAACTCTGGTGTCCTCCAGAGATCTCCACGCAACCACTGTATCGGAAGAAGTAGTGCATCAAGAAACAGGCGTGGAACCAGCGGTGTACAAGATATTTGCAAAGAAAAGCAAAGAAACGCAGACAGCATGTGAGATCAAAGAAGAGTTTGCACCGCTGCCCCTCAAGGTGGAGGAAGAAGAAGGAGATATTTCCCCGCCGCCAGAAGTGAGAAGAGTCCTGACAAGCACCGTCTGGGAAACTAAAAGTGGACCATCGGGGCGATGGTATTACCGCGCAAGCCGTATGGTGACGCTGGGGAAGGACCCCTATGATGATTTTGTTTTGGAGTATTTCAACTCTACATGCAGGGTTTTTCAGACATCCTTGCGGGTGCCTCTGACTGCTTGGCTGAAAATGATTGATGGAAAAGCTACAAAGCTTAAAGAACTTTTTAAACAAAGTCAGACATCGATCGACATTATACTGGTGAAAAAGACTCTCACTTTTGCAGAGGCCTCCGCCTCCCAATCAACATAACAAGTCACACCCTCCTCACCAGATCATTTAAAACTATGGACCCCCTCAAAGAAAAGCATTGTGTTACCTATGTAAAAAGAGCTTCGGGCGTTGTCTTACGAAAATGTGTTATCTCTGTATCAAGATGATGTGTTTAAAAATGAATTTTGTGAAAAATACCAACTGTGTGAGAGACGTCATAAAGACACTCATTTTAACCACAGTGTTTGTTCTCTACAAATGTTTTAAGATTATTACAAAATGTAAAAAATAAAAATAAAAGGTCTGGAGACTAGATTAATTCAGGTGACTCTGTCTTTATTAGGAAAACAAAAATATAATACAAATGGTTTAGGGGGTAAATGTAACCATCTTGGACTTAATAGTCTAACAAAATACTTTATCTGAATACATTTTTTCTTTTTTAAGCGCACTTTTTGAAATTATTTATTTATTATTTCAGTGGAACAATCCAGTTGTTGTTAACATCAATGCTTTTTTCTCTTTTCTTGTGTTACTAAGATACTTTTAGACACACTTTGGCGTATGCAACACTTGTTCAGTTAAACAAGGTTTTTTTCTTTTAAGGGGTGATCTGTCAAGGGTATGCTGTCAATCATTCTTAAATCTCTTGAACTAGGAATCTTAGAAATGCGTCTTAATCCTCCCAACCCTAGCTCTTCCTCCTCCTCCTCCTCCTCCTCCTCCTCCTCCTCCTCCTCCTCCTCCTCCTCCTCCTCCTCCTCCTCCTCCTCCTCCTCCTCCTCCTCCTCCTCCTCCTCCTCCTCCTCCTCCTCCTCATCGTCATCATCCCACTCAGCATGACTCCGCCTCCCACTCAACATAACAACCCCCCGCCGTCCTCACCAGATCATTTTAAAGTAAGGACCCCTCAAGGACATTTGTTGAACACTAACAATGGATCTGAAAAAAAAACAAGTCTCTCCCCGCGAGTTGCAGCCTGGAGAAAACGCCTGTAGGACCTCCATCCTCTACAACAATCTGGACACCAGATCTCGACAGCGCTATGGCTGACATTGATATGGCTGACATTGATATGTATCAACCTCCATCTACTCCATCCGAGTCTCCAGGGGAATCAACAACTTGGCGTTCATTCGGTTCAATACGGCCTTTCGGGACGCTCTACAACCGGGGCCTCATACGTCACATATGGTGACATAAGATATTTGCAGTAAAAAGCAAAGAAAACGCAGACAGCATGCGAGATCAAAGAATTAGACAACAAAGGCTATACATTGTGTTACTAAGATACTTTTAGACACACTTTGGCGTATGCAACACTTGTTCAGTTAAACAAGGTTTTTTCTTTTCTGATAACCTTACATATTTTAGCTATTTTCTGCTACCAAGATACTTTAAGATACACCTTGATGTACGCAACACTTAACAAAAGGGTATAATATGAAGTACTTGGTAAGGAAGGGGTTTTTCTTTAAGGGGTGCAAAAACTTTAGAACAGGGTAAAATATTCATTAATTTGTAATGAATTGAGTTTTCTTTCTTTTGATTTTCAACATACTATTTGTACACAATGACTTTTCCATATTTCTGACAAACTATACTTTTTTGACTTTTTCCATAAAATCTTGACAAACTATTACTTATTCTTAAATGTTGACCTATTGCTGCTTGGCTGGAGATGATAGATGAAAAAGCTACAACGCTTAAAGAACTTTTTTTTTTTTTAAACTCTCAATTCTATAAATGACTCCCCCCATTCAACGCAATACACCCCACCCTCCACTCAGCAAATCATCTAAAACGAAGGACCCCACTAAGACGACCGTTGTAAACTAGACATGGAGCTGAGAAAAACCAAGACTCCCCCCGCGAGTTGCAGCCAGGAACAGACTCCTGGACTACCACCATCATCACTACCATTTTGGACACCCGAATCTTGCAATACTACTGCTGCTGATTTTGCTCCAAAAACGTCTCTGTTTATGGACACAGTGAAATCGGTGTTGGTTGATATTGTGGAGAGGGTGATACATCGGTACAGAGAAGAAATATGCAATGGGTGCCGAGTCAGTCACCCCGGCCAGAGGCAACACGATTTCCTGAATGACATGTCCGATTTTTACTTCAGAAACAATTACAACGCGTTAATGAAAAGACTGGCTCACCGACTTCATTACTGAGATCGACCAGACTCTTATTGATAAAGACATTTTCACGGATGATTGGAGGATCCAAGGCGCTTCGGAGGCTTTTCTTCACAATCTCAAAAACTGCAGACGCCTCAAGGAGAGACTTGAAAAGATCCATGCCGAGTTGGATGGAGAAGAAGAAGCCTAATAACCAGCAGTTGACTGAAGCCAGGGACTTGTTCGATACATTGACTTTTTTTCTTTAAAGTAAAATAAAAATGGGAAACTACTATGCAAAACGCTCTGTATATATTGATCAGAATGTAGTCAATACCCTTTTAATAAGTGTGGTGATGAGGACGATTGAAAACAGAACGAGTAGTGACCCCTGTGTAAAAAGAATGGCTGAAGTTTGTAAATTGGAAGACATTTTGGATATCGTTCGTTCTGGCAGTACTATTCCGGGTCATTGGGAAACGATTGTAAACGAAACATTTAAAGTGGTCCTGGAATCTTCATTTTCCGAAACATTCTGTAACATTATCTCAGAAATGAAACAAACATCGAAAGTGTATCATGTGCTCTCAGTGTATGCTCTGTTTGTAGATGTAATGCATCTTTGTGTCGAAAGCAGCATACACATGAATATTCTGACTGAAGTGAAAAAACTCCATCACGATATCTCCAGTAATATGGGGAATTCTAAGCTGGAGACGGTCCTGGGGATGTTACAATCAGTATAACTATTGATTTTGTGTGTGAAAAAATAAAAAAGTAGTTTTTTACATTTAAAAACTGTTGTCTTCATTATAGCAAGGGGAGCGTGTCTGATACATGTGTATTACAGTCCTTCTTTTTGTGTTTTTCAGTGTTTTCTGTGTGTCTGTACACACAAAGCACAAATCATTTAAAACAAACCCTGAATCAAATTTAGAGAGGACCATTAAGAGTCAGAATCTTAACGAAATCTACTAATACAAAGTACTTCATTATCTACTTTTCAGCTTTTATACACAAAAGTGTATCTTTCAGTAACTTTCTCAGAGAATGTAAGCATAAATCTGTCAAATGTTCAAAACAGCCTTGCTTCACTAAAATAGCCTCAAAATCACAAACTGCCATTAAGAGTCACATTCTTAACGAAATCTAATAAAACAGAGTACTTTCATGGTAGTGGTCAGCTTTTTTAAAAAGAAAAGTGTATCTTTCGGTAACCTTTTTTGAGAGAATTAAGCATAAATCTGTCAAATGTTCAAAACAGCCTTGTTTCACTGAAATAGCCTCAACATCACAAAATGCCATTAAGAGTCAGATGCTTTACGGAATCTAATAAAACAGAGTGCTTTCATGGTAGTGGTCAGCTTTTAAACATAAAAGTGTATCTTTCAGTATCTTTTTGAGAGAATTAAGCGTAAATCTGTCAAATGTTCAAAACAGCCTTGTTTCACTGAAATAGCCTCAAAATCACAAACTGCCATTAAGAGTCAGATGCTTTTACAAAATCTAATAAAACAGAGTACTTTCTACAGATGACTCCTCCCACTCAACGCAATAAGTCCCACCCCACTCAGCAAATCATATAAAACTAAGGACCCCCACTAAGACGACCGTTGAAAAGTAGCCATGGATCTGAGAAAAACCAAGTCTGATGTAGCCTCCCCTTATTATCACCAGGATAACGGATATGGGCTTAATGACTGGATGTTACAAAGTAGGGGAGAGGATGTTCCCGAAGAAGAGCTCTCCTCTATATCATATCCATGTAAGGTCTTTAGGACAAAAGAGGACCATGATAACATGACATATGAAAAATATCTTTCTTTAAAAGATGGTATTATAGATAACCTTTATAGAAACAGTATATCTCATACCACTCGCCAAGATCGCAAACGACAATTAGCAGAAAAGAAAAGAAAAAGTAAAGAAAAACGAAGAAAAAGACAAATGAAATGGAGAAGAAAAATGAAAAGCAAACGCAGAATGCGAATGAAAAGAAAAGGGACCATAGGACGGAAAACCAAAAAGACAAAATGAAGGAAGGTGAAAAGAAAAAGGAACAAAGTGAAGAAATTTAAACTAGAGGATGCTGATGGTGTTGTAGAGCCATTACCGGATCATAATAATCTTATAGATCATCTACCGCTAACCGACTGCTGTGAATGTGTTGAACAAATACCAAAAGCAATGGCAGAGCTTTGCTTCAATATAATGAGAGAAAAAGCACGATACTGTGGAATTGCCCAAATTGGTGACAGTGCCAGAACATGCATTAAAAGACTGTTGGAGGATCTCTATTCTAGTATCGGTTGTCATTACATCGAAGGATATGCCAAAACGTGTGACGACATAGACAAAGCTTTTGAAGACAATTATATGGTACCTGTCCTTACAGCTAAACAAATCCTACGCCAGGTATTCAACAGACCACAAGAAGCACAAGAAGCCCCAGAAAGGATTACATTCAGAGCTAATAATGGTGAAACCGAAGAAGAAGCAAAGCAGATTATAATCGTTGCGGGTGAAAGGATAGAGAATTTGCATGTGATGTTAATGCATTTATCTGATATAAAAAATGCATTCGTATACTTCCAAGAGACCCCTAAACATCTACTTTGGCAATGTGAATTGAACGATAAACCGATCACTGTCAATGAAACGCAGAGAGAAGCAGCAGTGCAAATCGTTAAGTCTATTACCTTGTATGCACTACGACATTAACTTGGTAAAATGTAATGTGTTTTTTATGAAAATGTGTTGAATGTTGTGTTTTCAATTAAACAACCATTACAAAATGAAAATGTGTTTTATTTTTTGCTTTCATATATAGTAATAGTATTGTAAACGAAACATTTATAATAAATCTGTTGATGTCTTCGACAGGCTGCCACACAGCCTGCAGTCCGTCACCCCGACCCTCAGTATGTGCACTAAAGAATGGGCAAAGATTACGGCTTTTTTCTAACCTCCATTATGCGTCTAAAAAGAGTTGGTTTTACTGAGGCACCATTTTTGCACGTATTGGATGTCCTGTGGTGCTGGTCAGTCAGAGTGGAATAGGCCTGCGTCATGGGTTCACACCAAAGCCATAAAGGAGTCTTTGTCACTGATGAGCGAGGTCATCTCTCTCCTCCACTGACCAATAAACTTTCACATTCTCCACTTTTTTATGATTTTGTTTAGCTCACGGACCCCAAACAAAAGTGCAAAGAATTGAATTATTCACAGGGAAATGAATAAAGGATTAATTTGCATTGATTTTGCTCCACCACAAAAGGAGTCATTTTCTTGACCATAAGGACTTGAGAGCAAACCCCCCATCCCTCAGCATACAAGCTCTTGGATTTAAAACAGAGGGAGGGCACTGTAAAGACAAAGGATCAAACGTGGAGGGCAAACAAAATCTAAAAAATCGACTTAGTATCATATAAATCATGTTTGAGTGCAAAACGTTTCATATTTTCCTGCTAACCTTGAATTATCCTGTCCTGTCGTTTCGCTCACAGCTGTTTCTTACACATGACATGCATTGTTTTACAATTTATTACATAAGGTAAACATGTTTATGTGTTGCACAGGATATAATAAGATACACTTTTGTGTATAAAAGCTGAAAAAGTAGATAATGAAGTAGACTTTGTGTCCGTAGATTTCGTTAAGATTCTGACTCTAAAAGGCAAGTTTTGTGATTTTAAGACTTTTTACAGACACTCTGCAGATTTATGTGTAATTCTCTCACAAAGGAACAGTAAGTCTCTTACTTTTTTTATATGTATGACAACTTTACAACTGGTAGAAAGTTAAATACTTTTTCTGAACAGATTTTCTTTAAGACTGTGACTCTTAACACACCATCCCCGAGAGCCAAACATACTCACCCCCTTTTCAACGCCCTACCCCCGCAGCAGCTCAGGTGTGAAACCCCCATACAGAATGTCAGTCCCTGTGTAAAACTTTTTAGTGACACTCTGCAGATTTGTGTGTAATTCTCTCACAAAGGAACTGTAAGATACACTTTTTATGTATGCAAAACCTTAAACATTTCTGAAAATAAAATACTTTATCTGAATACATTTTCTTTAGAGGCACTTTTTGATTTTAACACTATTTCAATGGAGCAATCCAGTTTTGTTGACATCAATGCTTTATTCTCTTTTCTTGTGTTACTAAGATACTTTTAGTTACACTTTAATGGATGCAAACCTTTTTAACCGGGTAAAATATTCATTAATTTGTAAGGAATTCGTTTTCTTTATATCTCTCTAAAAGGCAAGTTTGTGATGTTAACACTGTTTCGATGAAACACAGCAGTCTTGATAACTTGACATGACTAACATTACTTTTCTAAAATATATGTTTTTTAGAAGCGTTACTTTGATTTCTTTCATGTTATTTTAAACACATTACTTTTTCATATTTTTTCAACATACTGTGATATTTAGTTTTTTGTCTTTCTCTCCTTTTTCCATTATATTTTTTGAAAAACTACATAGTGATTTCTAGCAAAATACAACATGCAACTAATACATTATACAAAATTACGACTTTTTGCGATATTTTCAACACAATATACTTGTACCTTTTTTTTTATAGGGCTTCAAGATATTTTGCATGTCATGCATAAACACGGTGTCATCTTTCTTGAAACTGACGTGCTGTCCGTTTTACAAACAAGTTATGTTTTCTGCTTCTTCATCCTCTGAATTTTCCTCCCCCGTCCCTCTTCCTTCACCCCTCACAACAACAATCAAGGTGGATCTGTGAAATGAAACACCTCTTCCCAAAGCGTTACTTCCCTAATGAGGGCATGCGTCTAGGGCAGTAGGGTCTAAATCGCTTGGCCAGATATACTAACATGCAGAACGTACGGTATGTTTGAAAAAAGACTAACCATTTATCCAGTTCAAGCTGTCTTTAAGATGTGACATCGCGCACTGACTATTTCCCGTAACATCGTGACAAACTATTACTTATTCTTAAATTTGATCTCTTGCTGCATGGTTGAAAAATGATAGATGAAAAATAACTTTTTTTAAAAGAGTCAAGTTTTTCAATATCAGATACAGGTCAAGAAAATGCATAGAGGAGGTATGGTGCTGGCTCATTAGCCCTCTCACTCTTCTTAGAATGATCCTGTGCAATTTTTAAAAGTTGAAGTCCTATCCCCTTATAAAACAAAATAACAATAGCCCTTAATTAACACTAATCATTTAAAAAAACCTTACATCTAATTTAGAGAGGACAAATGAAAGCTTTAGCACAAGTTCAATAAGGAAGACCTAACACGAGTCACTAGACTATAGACAGTCTCACACATAACTTCAAAGAGACACCTAGATTAACATCAAAGGTTTATAGCACACCAGTGTGAAGTCACACCGGCCTGTTATAACACTTCACATCAAAGGGCAAACACCAAAGGCTAATTAGATTAGACATCATAATTAGATTAGACGTCATAATTAGATTAGACAAAAAAAGAGCTCTGAGGGGGGCCATACAATACAACTTCAAAGAGACTTAATCAACACATCAAAGAATTAGACAACAAAGGCGCTAGCCAGGGGGCTTTTCACATAACACACATCAAAAGGATCTCGAACAAAGGCGCTACACAGGGGGGCATTTCACCCCTACGGGTGATGACCCCTCACCCCCACATCAAAGGATCACGAACAATGGGAGGCGGGACTTAGCTCATTTGCATATTTGGGGGCGTGTCCACCTGTCACTTTTTATGCATACTAATGTCATTGAAACAGTATGAGTACTACTACTCATGTACAACCCACACAAGTATCATGCTAAATGAAGCTCTGTTGCTTGGATATCACTAGACCCTGTTACAGCGTAATATAAAAGTAAATAACGATTGATGTGTAATTTAGCATAATTACTAGCTAGCCGCTAGCTGCTAACTGCTAACTGCCGCCTCGTTAATATAAATCCAGTGCCATGCTGTCATGAACGTGCGGTGCTGTTACGTGTACGCAAATTGATGTGCTTGATGTGAACGAGCATTTTGGTTAAAGTTGCGCATGCTCTAAGAGCGCACACACGGGTACTTCTCAGGCATGCTGGGTAATCTGTGACGTTTCGCTCTCTCAAAAGTTGGGCCATTTTATCATCATGAGGCCCCGTCTCCCACGCTGTATCCAGTTCTTATAGAGAACCGCAGTGACGCGTCGTAAAACCCGGAAGTAAGATAGCATTTTTAGCACTTCCGGTTCCTTCATCAAAAAGTAATGCATTTTCTCCATAGGGTTTTGGAAAATAGCTCGAAATAAGGTCTGTGGTTGACACAAATTTAAGAGATAAATCACGTTTTGTTCTACGACATTTAATACATCAGCAGTGACCAGTGGCGTTTTTATATGTACAAAAGTGGTGGGGCACAAAAAACGTAGATGTCTATAAGTTTCTGCAGTGAGGTTCATGTCTGGTGAGGCACTGGCACTGACTCTTCAGGTTTACAAATATTATATTTTGACCTAAATCAAAATATAATATTATTTTCAAAAGCTTTTTTTGTCTGATGCTTCAATTCATTTTAAACAGACAGTTCAACAAAAGGATACCCAAAAAATGTAATTTTATCATTTAAATATTGAATTGTTCTCTCTTAGTAAGATCCCATTTTCAATAAAATTGCAGTCTTACCTTGACTTGAAGATGAAGTCCATTTGCCTATCCTTCTGGACAAAAATCTATATTACTTTTTTGTAAAAGTCCTCCTTGTGTTCTTGTAGTTTCAAAAGTCTATCATAAATCTAATCTAATCAATAGATTTATGATTCGAAAATTATAAAAGTAGGGTAGACATGTGGATATTATCCGGCTGAACAAAACGTGCATTTATCTAACAGCTACGTTTCCCACAGACCTTATTTGGAGCTATTTTCTAAAATCCTATGGAGAAATCTCATTGCTTTTTTGTCGAGGGAAGCCATGCGCAGCTTACTTCCGGGTTTTAGGACGCCTCACTGCAGCTCTCTCGTCTCCTCTTCACACACACCACACTTTTCGCGGCACACGTACTTACAGCCAATCAGCTCTGAATGATGTGAGATGATGTATGGTGGGGATGGCAGCTCTATGCCCCTATGGTCATTATGTTTTTGCCACACACATTAAATAGGAAAATATTCGGAGCATACGCAGTGTAGTTTTTACAGTCACCGTTCACTTAGGCATAGAGAGGGAGGGGCAGGATCGGGTTTTGTCCCACATGGCTCAAACAGCTCAATAGGCACACACTGTAGACACTAATTAGAAGAACACAGACTAAAACAGCAATGTACAATGTTGTAATCATTATTTGTAATACTTTCTACTGACACTAGGTGGGGCTGTGCCCCCTAATGACCAGTCGCCACTGGCAGTGACCCCACTGGTGATTTTTGAAGAGTTTACGTGTCTGAAAAACGATGGTTGTTACCGAGTGGCTGAATAGGACTACAGACATTGTCGAGGCCGTTGTACGTCATTACGCCGAACACGTAAACACTCCCGCTAAGTTTGTTTTCCCCTGTGTTCTGCTTGAAAGCAAGTACCTGCCTATCTTTAGTATCTGTATATCTATATCTGACCATTAGAATCTGTATTTTTGAAATTGTCGTTTTTAACACCGTAGTTTTACAAATTATAGAATAATTAATTACCAGTGTTTTCCAAGTTTACTCTGCAGTTCGTTTCGTTAGCTAACGTTAGCTAAAGCTAGCGCTGCTAGTTAGCTACGCAATGGTTTGTTGCTTTGCTCCGGGTTGCAGCCACAGGCAGGGTCGGCGTCATGGGGGGTCATTCGCGGGCCATGCCCCCCCAAATGAGTCACTGTGCCCCCCCAACGCAGGGTGGGCAAGCCTTGTCACTTTGTCGATTTTTTCTTTTTTTTTATCATATAGGCTAAGTGAAAACGTTTCCACTAAAGGTTTTTTGTGTGAAATACATCAGAAATAAATAATACAAATATAAAACACAGCCTGAGGTGTGCTCACTGCTGCTCTCTGATTGGTGTGTTGCTTGACCAATGACCCCCGACCTTTTTTTTGTTATCATGGAGAGGCGAAGTCACGCCCATCTACTTCCGGACCATGGGACCCCGGAAGCGAAAAATTATACATTGAATTCAATGGAGAGAGAAAACGTATCTTTTGATCCCGTTTGAATTGTGCCACGAACTACACATATGATGTTTGTCAATCTTAAACAATCATTTCCATGTCAAAAAAGTCACATTTTGTCGTAAAACTGCTGAAATATAAGACTATGAAAAATACGCTACTACAAAGACTACAAATCCCAAATCCCATTCTGGGTCGCGTAAGTGATGTCACAGGCATGCTCGGTGATTTATAATAAGACTCGTAATTAAAGCGAAGAAGAAGAAGATCTCATAACTGATTTATTCCCTCCAATAAATTATAGATCGCTAAAAATAAATTCACTTTTACAAGATGCCTGTGTGCTTTGTACCAGGTTGTAGTCATAAAAGTGATCATACCACTTGCTCCTTCTATCGATTCCCGTCTGATGAAAGGACCAGGAGTCGCTGGATCAGACATATCAGGTAATATCATAGGTAATATACATGTTGTGCATGTTCATGTGCATAGTCAAGTTAGCTACCTAGCTAGTAGCGACGAGTAGCGAGCACGTTAGTTAGCATTACTTTACTTAGCCTTGTCATTTTTAGTAGCCTTACCATGAAGTTATTATTTTATTACATGAAGTAAACCAAAATGTTAAACAGTAAGAGTAGTCATGATGGTAAGTATTTCGTGAAACATTTGAAGCGTAGCCTACTGCGCCCTCCACCGGGTGCTAAGGAAGCAGTCAGGGAGAGTCGAAGGCAGGCAGGGAGCTTTGCATGACATTCTTCTGGACGTGTTTCATTGTGATGACAGTAAGGGTGAGTCAATCTGTTTGTTGGAAAGACAGTCGTTGTGTGCTTACTGAGAGAACATTATTAGAAGAGATAATTATTCAAAGTGTTGTTACTTTCAAGTGTTGTTACTGACCTTTTTCTCTTTTATTTTATTTACCTCACCTGTAACTGCTGAGACGTTGAGGAACATGCACACTGGACTGACCTGGCAACCTGATTTCCACTGTACGTATTTGGTTATGGTATATTATTTATATATATCAAAGGCACATTGCACCCCCCAGAGACACACATGTATTGAGTGTGATATTTTGCATAGGTCAAGTGAAATCATCTTTACATACTAGAAAACTGTAGGAGCGGCAACTTGTTTTGAAAATTGAATTTTTAATATCCGATAATAAAGTTGATCTGTTTTCTTTATTCTTCTCTCTTCCCAGCTCCACCCATCACCTTTCTCTGTTCCTGCAGGTCCTGCTTGCTAATCAATGCTTTATTTTTTTACACAATTACAAATGAAGTCAATGTATTGTATGACATGAAGTTGTGCTTCATTCTGAGTCAATAATAAATTAATTCTGCCTTCAACTGCAAAATGATTGTGGACTGCACCGACATCCATGTAGCTGCCCCCCAGTAAGATGAACCAAGCAAAGTTGACATAGTCAACATACAGCTGTGCTCTTAAATTGACATGAAGAATTTGTGAAATATTGGTAATTATTTGGAAAAAATGACGGACGATGCAGAAAACCTTTTTTATTTAGTAACAGTGGTCAGGTGAAGCATTTATATGTGTCTACATATGTGTCACACTTAAAAGGCCAAACACACTGTTTGGCCTTAAGAGCTCTGTCTTACTTAGGGTTCAACTAAAACACATACAAGCTGAATATTACAAGTGCTTCACAATATAAATACAAGAGTGCAGACTGTTTAAACTATGGGTAGGGGGGCTATTTGGCAGGTTTAAATGATTGTTAGTAATGAATTATATAATTTTCTCATTGTAGACGAGCAGACAGGGAGCCAGATGAGAAAAGCCGAATATGCAGCTGCCATTTTCCTCATGGAAAAGAGAAAGGGCCAACTGTATTTGAGTGGACCAAAGAGAAAGGGAGCTTAGCGGTTAATCAGTCCAGCGACCACAGCTACAGCAAAGGGCCAGAGTCTGCAGAAACTGACCCCAAATTATCCAACGTGCAGTCCGCAGACACCGAACCTGGACCCTCCAGTGTGCAGTCCAGTTGTTCCGCAGACCTGGCAGGGGATACTTGGATGCGAATGGCCAAATATTCAGCAGCAGGCTTACCTGATGATGTAATCCGTATGGAAACAGGGCTTCCTGATCAGGCCATGTTTAAAAGGGTGGCGGGGTTGGTGGAGCGCTTTGAGGGCTCCATTGTCTATTTCGCTGGATGGAAAGTGGAGGGCATCCTGCTGGCAGACCAGGTCTTCATGGCCATGATGAAGATCCGGCAGAATTATCCTCACCTGCACCTTGCACAGCTGTTCCACTGCAGTACCGCAACAGTGGGTAATGTGGTGAACACCATGGTCCATCTGCTCCACAGGTTGCTGTTCAAAAAAATGATGTCCACTGTGCCCAGTAGGCAAAAAAAACAAAACAGCATGCCTGCTGCTTCCAGTCCTCTGCCTTCAACTGCAGAATGATTGTCGACTGCACCGACATCCACGTGGCCGCCCCAAGTCAGATGGACCAAGCCAAGCTGACATACTCCACCTACAGAGGGATGCACTCCTTCAAAGTGCTCATCTCTGTGGCCCCAAATGGAGTCATCAACTTCTGCAGCCAACTCTTCCCGGGCTCTGTGTCTGATAAGGCCATTATGCAGCATTCAGGCATTCTGGAACATTTAGTGGCTGGCGACCTTATCCTGGCAGACAAGGGCTTCTTAATATCTGATATTGTGCCTGCGGGTGTGATTGTGAACATTCCCCCCTTTCCTGAACAAGGGTAAGTTCACAGAGAGTGAGGTGAGAGCTACCAGGGAAATAGCCAAGAACAGGGTCCATGTGGAGAGGGCAAATGCCAGAATAAAGGAGTTCAGGATTCTGGACCTGATTCCTTGCCACCTCAGGAACACTGCAGATGTGCTGGTACAGCTTTGCTGTGCCTTGGTGAACCTGCAAAATCCCCTGATAAAGGAAGTAGCCAGCACCCTCACCGTTGACTAAGCCAGGGGTTCCCAAACCTTTCAGCCTGCGATCCCCGGGGGGAACATCCAGCTGGCCCGCTGCATCCGCTGAGACCAGCCCAAAGTCACACAACGGCTCTTTTAAGAGCCACCTACACCTTTTCTAAAGAGTTACAATCCTAAGTTATTATAATGATTACACTGGTTCATATTTTACTCAGTTTACTGAACTGTGATGCATGAAACCAGAAGGGGAATTGTTGAGGTTTACTGAAGTTACAAAGATATGAGTATAACAGGTCAGTGTAAAAACAAGCTTCTGTCAGTCATGAATCATTCAAACTATTTATATAACCATGTAATACAGTTATGTAGTAGTTCAGTAAAAGTAATTCTTTATTTATATGTCTTAAATATCCTTTATTTTAGAGGGGCCTGAGACTTAACATGTTTATTGCCCAAAACTGCACTGTAGTTATTGTGCATGTGACAATAAGGCCTTAATATTAGGGCTGCACGATATCAGGAACACATAACACGATAACACTTGCTATATTTGAACAAAAACGTACACATGCAGCATTATTACTTTTTCAACAACATGGGATTTATTGTTTATTAGTTACATATCGTGTGTGTGTGTGTGTGTGTGTGTGTGTGTGTGTGTGTTTATTTATATGTCCTCCTCTCTACTGGCCAACACAGGGAGCATATGCTGAGTGTAGTGTTCTCCAGGAGGAGGCGATTTCCATGCCATGCAGGGTCTTTGTTGATGGGGATGATGATCGCCTCCTTCGTGGTCCACACAACAAAATAGCAGATACTCCGGTCTGTGATGTGCAGCTGCCCTTGGACTGGTGCCAGTATGGGTGATTCTCCTTGAGAACATAAGACCCACCCTCCTCACGGAGACAGAAGGATGGTAACTGGACTGCCTCCGCGATGGTCATGTTCCTCTGGCTGTGTGGACACTTCACCTCCAGCAGGGCAGATGGCTGCACAAGTCCATCGGGTGATGCTCCCAAAACACCCGATTCACTCACAAAGAGACCAGCGTCGATCACTGTCACCCGATAGGCCTGCACAAAAGCCTTCACCCCTTCGGCCTCATTTACAACTCCCCAGTTGACAGCCATGACTCCGTCTAAATTGTAACCCCCAAGCACCCTCTTCATGAGGGACGCGCATGGAGTGGATGAAAGTCCCGACCTCAGCACAGCACCAAAATTGCTGGCTGTCAACCTGTCCTGTCTGTGTAACTGCCACTGGGGATTTGTCCGCTGTCCTACGGTCTCTTGTCAGTCGCATTGAGGCAAGAATTGCCTCAAGCCCCCGACCCCCATGCTCCTTCACCAGCTCCGGCACGGTGACAATGGCCTGATGTTGAGGCTGCGGCTCTGGCTCAGGTGATAAAAGCCATGCCATGCCACACTGTGTGCCCCTCAGTGCAGACCTGAACCAGTCTACATCCTGAGTGGCGATGTCTCTGGCCAGTGGGTTGTATGTCTCCTCTTGCTGTTGATAGAGTTGAGACACCGGCTGGACTACTTTTTAAGTGCCAGGCTTCCTCCACTGGCACTCAACATCTGTGGAGCTGATCTGCCACATGGCAAATATTGCCAATGCTGCAGCGTGGCTGCATTTGTACATCCCCCGTGCACAATCACAGACAGCGCTCTGCATCGCGCCATCGTCTCCCATGCAGATCTGTAAAAATAAAGTAAGTACCATTTGTTAGCAGGCTATAATAGATTGAATGAGCAATACAAGGATGGTCAGGATCTGGGGGTGGGAGGGTTTATTTTTCCATATATTTGTCTGATTGTTGTTATTGTTTGATTTTTCTGTATTACCTATGAGGTTGTTGTGTTTAATATTCATGAGAATATTTGTCATTGTTCAAATGATAATAAACATTTGCATAAAGCATATTTGTCCACTCATATGTTGATAAGAGTATTAAAAACGTGACAAATATTCCTCTAAGGTACATTTAGAACAGATACAAAATGTGCGATTAATTTCCGATTAATCGAGATTAACTATGGACAATCATGCGATTAATCGCGATTAAATATTTTTAATCGACTGACAGCCCTAATTTTTTTAAATGTGTATGAATACATTTTGAAAAACATTTGATCAACAAAAAAAAAGGATTTGATCAGGATCTAGACTCAGTGTGTAGTTTATTAATTAATCAATGCTCTCTAGATTAGGAAAACACGTAAGAAAGGGAGTCACACACAGCTGTGCCTAGATAACCAAACAAATTGACAAGATAACCAAAATCCTTGAATCTACACACAGCAAATAAACTCAAATGACACAAAGGAGATCACACATACAGTATAGTCGATATAAAACTGTCCGCTTCAATCTGAAGAGCAACTAAAACAAAACACGGGAGTGTACCATGTTCTTGTAAACACTAATGTTATCCACAGCATACACAGAGACCACGAAGTTCTTAAGGAGAAAACTAGTTGCTAAAACAAAACACGTTAGTGTACCTTGTTAGCTAATGTTAGCTAGCTGACATTAACGTTACACATTGCACTCATATTACTCACCGAAACCTTGTAAAGCCGGTCCCGCATGCTGGCTCTTACAGAACCGACTAACTCCCCTTTCATATAGGTACAGTTCTCAACGTGCCCAGACTTGTAGTGATTTTCACCTCGTAAAATACTTGTATTCTCATTCTGAAAGAATGTGGTGAAATGTGCTAACGTGACGGCCATCCTTATGTTGGTGACGCGTATTGTGCGAGACGAGAGACCTGTAGTTCACTGAGCGGTTTCACACGAAAAAAATATGTAACTTCACAGTTTTACGACACATTTTTATTGTTTTGACTTGCAAAATGTTCTTTTAAATTGACAAACATCATATGTGTCATTCGTGGCACAATTCAAACGGGATCAAAAGGTAACCTTTCTCTCTCCATTGACTTCAATGTATAATTTTCCGCTTCCGGGGTCCCATGGAGGCTTTCGGAAGGGGAGGGACTTCGCCTCTCCATTACGTGGCTGAGTGTTTAGATGAAAGCCCAGTGGCGATCTGTTAATCTGTTACACTGATTATACAGTAAAGCCATCAAAAATAATATGATATACAGTACAGTACAAGTACATGGGTCTCTGTGTTTCATTCAAGCTCTGTGTGTGTGTGGCACGAGCGCATTTTGTGAGTGCGCGAGCGGTAACGTGGAATGTTGTGGTTAGCATCTGGTTAGCTAGCTATGCTAACGGATATAAAGGGCTGTTTCTACACCAAGGTGGAGGAGAGTCCTCTCCTGTCAGACTGAGAGGATCTTATAACGTCAGCTCAGTGAGGTAAGGACTCTCTCAGTGTTTAGATAGTTCACTTTAGTGTAAGTTATCTCAGTGGGTCTCAAACGGTTTGGTCACCATTTATGTAAGTATTTTCGAGGAATACCTTTATATGATCATTATAGTTATTAAAGAGAGAATAAATGAAAAACGGGTATGAAATACTATAGGACAGTAACACAAGAATACAGTTTAAAAGGGGAATTATTAGTGAAATATCCATAAAGAAAAAGTAAATCTGTGTACAGTTCTGTTTCACATGGATGCTGAGAGATGTAGGCTATCCATAGATCTCTTCACTTTGCTCTCAAAGTGCACCAGATTGATGCTTTTAACTTCAATATTTTAAAAATAATCTTCCCGGGGGAGCATGCCCCCAGACCCTCCTAGAGGAGGTTAGGTCCACCCCCACCTAAAACATGTTCACATGGATAGGATACTAAATACATTTGCACACTTTTTATATGGTGGCCTATGTCCATATCAAATCAAATCAAGTTTTATTTATATAGCACATTTTTCAACGATTTTTGGTCGAGCCAAAGTGCTGTATATACAGTATAATACAAAAATAACCTACAGTAAAGACACTTTACAGCAAATACAACAGCACAGTTTGTGCAGAATATCAGTATGAGAAAACGACACCCTCTGTCCTTATATGCTTCTGTTTTGGTGGTCGTGCCACAACCGTGCATGTATGCACAAGTCATAGGTGCACTATACAATAGCACTACACCCCTGCAATGTGTGGGAAAGACAATAGACTTTACAGCATGTTTTTTTAAATTGAAGTTGCGTTGGTGTTTGTGTGTTGGTTGTTGACGGCAGTGTGTGCCCCCCCTTGGTAAATGATTGCCCCCCCATTCAAGTTGTTCTAGAGCCGACCCTGGCCACAGGTCTTCGCATGAAACGTGCTCGTTCTATCGTTTCCCGGCCAATGTTTTCCAAAGGAGAGTCTGGATTCGTGCCATGAGGTAAGCTGACGTTACATTTTTGTCCATGTCACGGTGAAATGTAAATGATGGGTAGTGACTGTATCGCCGTTTTAGAGATGGCGCTGCTGAAAAGACCGCAACATAAGTAAAGATAATGAATAAATCCTATTCAAACCTGTGTGGCTTATATGATAAGTCTAATTAGTACAAGCAGCATAACGTTTCACCATGTAACTAAAGATTGTAGTCAGGGAAATCAGTTTGACATATTGAACTAATAACAAATCACCTCTGGCTGGCAGAGAACTCTCTGCTCCATAGCTTCTCTTGGACGTCAAATCACATGTACATTTTACATTTATATTCAATTTAATATTCCATCCCTCACATACTTTTGTATATATAATAACTTAGATTTTGTTTTTCTTGTTATGCTGCTGCAACACAAACATTTCCCAAATTGGGATCAATACAGTAATATCTTATCTTAATTAATTAAGAAATATAACTATTATAATTAGTGTAGCAGCTGACACCTATTTTCAATATGGATTAATCTACCTTTATTTCTTTAGTTCAATTTTCATCTATAAAAATGTCAAAATAGTGAAAATGTTCACGAGACAAAGTGCAAGGTTATATCTTTAGATGTTTTGTTTTAGCCTATGTACTGTATGTCTTAATGCTCTTATATGTGACGGTGTGACTTCCATGAAACTAATATTTTATATCTTCCCAACAGACGAGCTGACAGGAAGCCTAACATTCTAACAACCACAACATTGCAAAGGCGAGTAAATGTAAATTAAAAACTATTCACAATTTTTTTATTTCTTCTTCTTTCTTGCAGTGAGGTGAAGCTGACCTTGCACTTGGTGCCAGTAAGGATGCTCCTCACGCAGGCTGAATGTTTCTCCCTCCTTACTGACACAGAAGCCCTTGATTTGCAATGCTTCACTAATTGTCATTTCCCTGGCTCCGTAGGGACACTTTACCTCCAGACCATCTGGAGATGCCCCCAACACTCCTGATTGGGAGAGCCACAAACCTGACTCATGGACCTGCATCTGGGTTGCAGTGGTGAATGCCCTGACGCCCTCACATTCATTCATAGTCCCCCACTGTACAGACAAAACACCATCAAGGGCCTGTTGTTTCCCTAGCACCCTGGCAATAAGGGAAGCAGTCACACGCTTTGACCTCAGGACAGCTCCAAAGTTGCTGGCAGTCAACCTTCCTTTCCTGAACAAATGCCAGTTTGGGTTGGTTCGCTGACCAGTGGTAGCCACCTGAATTGCCCTCTGTTGCTCCTCAGACAATGCCATGCTTGCCACAATTGCCTCAGGTCACTGATGCCCAACAGATTTAAGAATGTCAGGAACAGTAAGTGTTTCCAAGCTGTAGTGTTCCTCTTCTGGCTCGGGGGAGAGAAGCCAAGAAATTCCTGAGAACCTGCCCCGAGTCTATCCCTCAGCCAGTCACGATCTTCGGAGGTGGGCTCTCTTGTCAGCGGGTTGAATGAGTTATTGGTTGGAGGAAATAGCTCCTCCACTGAATGCGTACGTTTAGCTGCCTTTGGCTTCTTCCACTGACAGGGGGTGTCAGTGCAGCTGAAATTGTGGATGGCAAAGATGGCTAATGCAGCCGCATGACTGCATTTCCATTCTCCACATGGGCATTCACATTTTGTGGAGAGAATTCCCTCTTCTCCTGTAGATACCTGTGGTGGTGGGATTGTTTTATTATTTAAAATATATTTACATTTGTATTGCCTTCCCAATTATCCCTTTAATTGTTTATAGCCTACTGTATGTTTATTTCATGGATATTTCTGTATTTTCTGGTGTGTAATATTTGTAATCTTGGGGCCTCTTCTCTTTAACGTCTACATGCTACCACTGGCTCAGATAATGAAGAACAACAAAATAAGTTACCATAGCTATGCAGATTCACAAATCTACGTAACAATTTCACCAGGAGACTATGCTCCAATTCAAACACTGAGTAAGTGCATTGAACAAATCAATGACTGGATGTGTCAGAACTTTCTCCAATTAAACAAAGATAAAACTGAGGTAATGGTTTTTGGAGCCAAGGCAGAACGTATAAAAGTTAGCGCTGAGCTTCAGTCTGCAATGTTCAAAACAACAGATAAAGCCAGAAATCTAGGTGTAGTCATGGACTCTGACCTGAGTTTCAACAGTCACATTAAAACAGTTACTAAATCAGCCTACTATCACCTAAAGAACATATCTAGGATTAAAAGACTAATGTCACAGCAGGATTTGGAAAAACGTGTCCATGCTTTTATCTTCAGTAGACTCGACTACTGCAATGGTGTCTTCACAGGTCTCACTAAAAAATCTATTAGGAAGCTGCAGCTGATTCAGAACGCTGCTGCTCGAGTCCTCACTAACACTAAGAAAGTGGATCACATCACTCCTGTTCTGAAGTCTTTACACTGGCTTCCTGTGTGTCAAAGAATAGATTTCAAAATACTGCTGCTGGTTTATAAAGCTTTGAATGGTTTAGGCCCAAAATACATTTCTGAACTCCTGCTATGAACCATCCAGATCTCTCAGGTCTTCAGGGACTGGTCAGCTTTCTGTCCCCAGAGTCAGAACTAAACATGGAGAAGCAGCGTTCAGTTATTATGCTCCAAATATCTGGAACAAACTCCCAGAAACCTGCAGGTCCGCTGCAACTCTGAATACTTTTAAATCCAGGCTGAAGACTTTTCTTTTTGTCGCTGCTTTTAATTGAACTATTCATATCTTAGACTGCACTGTAACTTTTATCCATATACTTTTTCTTTTAATGTTTATTTTTATTATCTTTTCTTTTTAATGACTGATTTTAAATGCCATTTTCTTAATGTCTTTCATTTTTTGTAAAGCACTTTGAATTGCCTTGTGTTGAAAAGTGCTATATAAATAAACTTGCCTTGCCTAATAAAGATTTCATGTGACACATAAAATGGATTTGTTGATGGGAATTAATGTGAATACATTAACTCTAGGTTAACGGTACTCTTGCTATCACTACTCACCGACACTCTATAAACCTTGTCCCTCATGCTAGCCCTGACAACACCGGTAAGCACACCTTCATCTAGGCTGCACTGTTTTACGTGTCCTGACTTGTAGTGGTTCTCTCCCAGGCCCGGACTGGCCATCGGGAGGACCGGTGTTGTGTCACATTATGCCTCCCCGTCATGAAATGCCCCCCTTGTCACGGGAACGCGCATTTCTCAATGACACGTTTACACCTCTAAATGACACGTTTACACCTCTAAATGACACGTTTACACCTCTAAATGACACGTTTACACCATAGGTTTACACCTTAAAACGATGTTTAAAACGAAAAGCAAACATTCAGGGTTTTTATTAATGGTAATTTTCAGACTGTGAGTTGTTTAGTGGTAGCTCATAGTCTTGATTCTTCTGGTTTAACTTTTCGCTCCGTATTTGAAGTGTCGAAATTCATTCGTCACTTCCTTTTCAGTTTTTGTTTTTTTAAATCTTTTTTTTATCATTATTGTTACGTCCTGTCTGTATAAACGTGCTTTAAAATGTATTGTTTAATTTTACATAGTTGTCATCTAATAATCAAAATATATGTTTACAAATGTTACATAGTCTTTGTCAGCATATTATTATATAGGCTATCGCTATGCGTACAAAATAAAAGGGTGACATTCATGGAACTTGCTCCATTTATTGGTACCAGTCCTAGAACCATACCCTGAAAAATGCTTGAGGGTGGGATTAATAGAAACCTCTTTTTTTTGGGGGGGGGGGCATTTTATGACAGGCCTGGCCATCACAATATGCCCCCCCTTGCTATCTTACAAAATAAAAGTGTCACATTCATGAAACTTGCTCCATTTATTGGTACCAGTCCTAGAACCATACCCTGAAAAATGCTTGAGGGTGGGATTCATAGAAACCTCTTTTTTTTGGGGGGGGTCATTTTATGACAGGCCTGTCCATCACAATATGCCCCCCCTTGCTATCTTACAAAATAAAAGTGTGACATTCATGAAACTTGCTCCATTTATTGGTACCAGTCCTAGAACCATACCCTGAAAAATGCTTGAGGGTGGGATTCATAGAAACCTCTTTTGGCGGGGGGGGGGCATTTTATGACAGGCCTGGCCATCACAATATGCCCCCCCCTTGCTATCTTACAAAGTAAAAGTGTGACATTCATGAAACTTGCTCCATTTATTGGTACCAGTCCTAGAACCATACCCTGAAAAATGCTTGAGGGTGGGATTCATAGAAACCTCTTTTGGGGAGGGGGCATTTTATGACAGGCCTGGCCATCACAATATGCCCCCCCCTTGCTATCTTACAAAATAAAAGTGTCACATTCATGAAACTTGCTCCATTTATTGGTACCAGTCCTAGAACCATACCCTGAAAAATGCTTGAGGGTGGGATTCATAGAAACATCTTTTGTGGTGGGGTGCATTTTTTTAATGATGGTTCCTTCGGGCCATTATGTGCATCCAGGGCACAAGTACGGTTTATCCACTGGAGGCCTTTGTACACATTGGTGGTGGTACCACCGCTGACAAATGTCACAGCAAATCTGAGAAAACAATAAATACTTGTTATGTAAGGTATGCATTATGGGATTTTTTTATGATAATAGAATATCTCTAATGTATTTCCCACTAACATTCTAACCATTCCTTCAATTATCGAAATATTTCAAAAACATAAATGTTGTGTTATGAGAAAGAAATACATTTTCAACAAAAATGTATGGAAAAACAAGCAAAACATTAATCCTTTATCAGTGAATGCTGAAGATGCCAAATATAGTAGCAATTACCAACGCAAATGTTATGTTGATAAAGTCTGGAAACATATTTCTGCTAATTGTATTCATTTGTAATGTGCAATAGGAAATTACCCAATGTTCTTCATCCTGCTCCTCCATCCCGCAGTAAAAGCAAAGCCTGCTTAGATCATCTGTTGAGACAAAACGTAATCAATATATTCAGATAAACCACATAGCATATTTGGGGTCAAGGTGACCCATTCCAATTTTTGACTAAAAAGGTCAATTATATAAGGACACATTTGTTGTGGTCTTTTATTATTTTGTGTGAAGAAAAGGCGAAACACACACAAACACATAGATTTTCTAAATTATTAAATCTGAGCACAGAGGAGCCATCTGCTCCTTCTTTCACACTCTCCTTACCCTCTGTAGAATGGGAACCTGCACAATGTCATTACAAAACATCCAAAAACTTATTTCGCACTGTACGCATCAATTTAAGTTTGGTTCTCATGGTTCTTTTGTTGTTCATCACATGTATTAGCTTTACAGCTTTGATTATAATAAGTTCAAGGTAAAAATTAACTGAGGATATCAGTTAAAAGTAATAAACACCAATGAGCACATTGAAAGGAGGAAGATGGGGAAATCTCACATCTTAAATAAACCGCAGAATTGAAAGGGTGTGTTAGAGTGTGACGTGTGTAGCCTATATGAAATTGCAGTTGAAGATGCCTGCCTGCGATGCTTCATATGTTATCTGTTTGGAGTTGAGATACACAATATACTGTATGTAGTGACTATTTACCCTAATCTATACTTAAGCCACTGTGTTGCTTTTAAAACCCTGATAATGTCCCTGGTCAACAGTACCAATGGTCCAAGCAGTGATACAATACAACAATTTGCATGGCACATTATTAATATACTAGGTTATTGATGCATACTTATGAGATACAATTAATAAAAGTAACTACATGAAGTCATTGACAATGTTGAGAAAAGGTAACAAACCAGATTCTCTGAGGAGAGAAGTAGCAATGTCCAGCCTCAGCTCGTGCACTGCCTTCTGTGAGGTTTCAAACTCAATTGCCTCCCCCAGTAAAATCTTCTCTGCAAACTGAAGAGAACCTTGATTAGTATCTGGACTGCATGGTCTATGATTTTACCCTCAAATGGAATACAGACAAATGACCCAACAGATTTAAAGAATGACATGTTGTATATGTGTAGTTTGACACAATTCAATACATCTTTGATCAAGATGTATAAAAGCAAGTCAATATATTCAGTCTAATTGCTACTGAATTTGAGTTTGAGAGTAATGTTTGGCTAAATGCATTTCACACTCACTTTTAAGGCCAGGACACCACAGGATGTGCTGTCTTGTTGGCGATTATGGGGGAGGGTGCTGCATGTCCACCTTGACACCTTGCAGCCTTTCAAACTCATAAAGGCTCTACAGTATGTAGATAGTACATGTGTCAAGATGCAGCACATCATTGTCAAAAAACTCATACAACACCGGAACTAGTACACTGTATCAAATGTACCTTGTAGACTGTAGGCACACCCTCATGTTGCCTTTCCCTTCTCCAAGTGGATCCAAAAAGAGGGTTTTCTTCTCATGGGGGTACATTACCTTTTATTATTCACATGGAAACACAACATGCATTAGGCAGGAACCATACATTACGCAGGTACGATGTAGGGTATTGTTTAGATGTTATCAATAATAAGTGACGGCATGTATGTGTGGCCCGGTTATCTTGCAAATCACTAATTATATATGGTGTATACAGCACTATAGATACAGATTGGAGCTTAAAATATGCTCCTATTCTCAACACCAACATCCAGTGATGGTTCTCGTTCACAATTCCCACGATGACTGTCTGTGCCATTGGATCAACCTGAGAGTAGTTGCAAAAGTATTACATTCCTGTTGAAAAATGCACATTTGCAACATTTACAAAAGCAAAGTCATTCCAATCATGTACATACCCGGATTCTTCCAAATTTGTGTTTCCAGATGGCGGTCATAGCGTAGCTGTCAATAACAGCTGCTTGACCGTCATTGCGCTGGTTGAATCTTCTTACAATGAGTGTAAGGTAGGCATTGATCACCTTTGAGAAAAATGATCACCATGTATTAAAAAGAGGCATGTTTACTGTAATGCTATCAACTACATTGTTGTAACGCCACTGAATTTCCTTTTATGATTTAAGTCAATAAAACTGTAATACAATGTTTTGTGACTTTCATTAAAACAAATATTGCCCATTAGGGAATGGAATTATATAAAATATAAAAATATAAATTAGAATGTGACAAAGCAATACCTCACTCTCCAGCTCCTTGTTTGGACCAGTGTTTGTGATGTCCCAAAAATAAAGTTTGTATGGCCCTATTTTTGAAAGGAGGACATGTACATCCTTCCCAGCCCATGCCTCCTGCACATCTGAAAAAAATACATTAATGCCCCAACCATGATATAGTTAAAGAATTAGTTCATGTTTACATAATTACTATTCAAATGTAACACTCAATATCAAAACACCTACATGTGTCAGTTAGAGTGACAGTATTTATTGGAGCAGATGAGGCTGACGCTGATGGAGCAGCAGGTGAGGCTGATGGAGCAGCGGGTGGGACTGATGGAGCAGCGGGTGAGGCTGATGGAGCAGCAGGTGGGACTGATGGAGCAGCAGGTGAGGCTGATGGAGCAGCGGGTGGGACTGATGGAGCAGCAGGTGAGGCTGATGGAGCAGCAGGTGAGGCTGATGGAGCAGCAGGTGGAACTGATGGAGCAGCAGGTGAGGCTGATGGAGCAGCAGGTGGGACTGATGGAGCAGCAGGTGAGGCTGATGGAGCAGCGGGTGGGACTGATGGAGCAGCAGGTGGAACTGATGGAGCAGCAGGTGAGGCTGATGGAGCAGCAGGTGAGGCTGATGGAGCAGCGGGTGGGACTGATGGAGCAGCAGGTGAGGCTGATGGAGCAGCAGGTGGAACTGATGGAGCAGCAGGTGAGGCTGATGGAGCAGCAGGTGGGACTGATGGAGCAGCAGGTGAGGCTGATGGAGCAGCAGGTGAGGCTGATGGAGCAGCAGGTGGGACTGATGGAGCAGCAGGTGGGACTGATGGAGCAGCAGGTGGGACTGATGGAGCAGCAGGTGGGACTGATGGAGCAGCAGGTGGGACTGATGAGCAGCAGGTGGGGACTGATGGAGCAGCAGGTGAGGCTGATGGAGCAGCAGGTGGGACTGATGGAGCAGCAGGTGGGACTGATGGAGCAGCAGGTGAGGCTGATGGAGCAGCAGGTGGGACTGATGGAGCAGCAGGTGGGACTGATGGAGCAGCAGGTGGGACTGATGGAGCAGCAGGTGGGACTGATGGAGCAGCAGGTGAGGCTGGCGCTGATGGAGCTTCCATGTAGGTTGGTGATGTGGAGGGTGCTGCTGTTGTTGTTGTTTTTTTAATTTGGTGAGGGATTCGGGGCACCTGTGCTTTGGATATTTTCAAGTGATCCACATTGATTTTTTTTAAAACGTTACCATCCTCCGATAGCAGATCAGCACTTTTCCCCTCTAGTGCTGTCATTTGGAAAGGGCCAAGGAAGTTTGCCTCAAGCTTGCCACCTTTTCTTTGTTGGCTCCGCACATTCTGTCGCCACACCTGGTCACCTACTCTGAAGTGACATTTAGGAATGCCCTTTGTCAAGCGCTCCCTGGTGCTTTTTTCCTGCTTGGAAATATTGCCATGGAGAATGTCCTTGATTTCCTCAAGGTTTTTAACGCCCTGGGAAACCTTTTCCTCAGCCACAACATCCTCAACACTGCTGTCTACCTGTGAATAAATGTTTTGATATTCCTTCAGTAAATGTTTTCAACATTAACTTGATGTACCTTAAGTTATATTGAGACGTGTTTACCAACCATGAAGTGTCCTGGCACCTCGGTTGGATACCGAGCCTCTCGGCCAAACATTAAAAAGTATGGTGAGAACTTAGTTGTCATCTGCTTTTTTGTTCTCAAGCCAAACATGACTGCATCTAGGTACTCATCCCAGTCTTCTGGTTTGTCTGCCACCAACTTCCTGAGAGCTCTAAAAAAACAAAACTGAATGTGTACTGATAATAGTACTGATAATAGGCATTATATATACTGTATATATATATATATGGTCCGACTGGCATTTGCCTCACCTTTGTATGGTGCCGTTCATCCTCTCTACCAGCCCATTGGTTTGAGGGTGATAGGGCGAACAGAGACTTCTCTGAATCCCCATCTTGGCACATACATTCTTGTTGATCTGTAAATATAAAGAACATTGTATAACGTTTTATATAGATGAAAACACGACTAAAATATTTTTGCAAAAAATGTTTAAACCATTTTCAAAATGACCGCATTGACAAACTCTCTTCCTTGGTCAGTCAGGATTCTCTTTGGCACCTCAAACTGATGGAAACACTTTACTATGCATTCTGTCACCTCAGTTGCTGTTTTGGTTTTCAGAGGATATGCTTGCAGCCATTTGGTGAGGTAGTCTACCATAACGCAAATGTATACATTCCCACTATTGGTAGTTTTTAACCTGCCAATCAAGTCCATGCCAATGAGCTCAAATGGATGTTCAACCTTGAAAAAAAGGACAAATAATAATTATACATTTTATTCTGGATATAATGTTTGTGAGCATGTTGTGTAGGGAAAATAATTCTGCTCAAATCAATCAGAGCTTTCTTCCTTTCTACATGATCTGCTGAGATGGATGTGATATATGTGAGGTAAATGTGTTTTGTGATACAACAACAGACATTGATTTTGAGAATGTGGTCAAAACTATTGCCTTTATTGGGGTATATTCCACCTCCTGTTTTATAGGATGAGCAGCTGCCTGGCACACTGCACATTCCGACACCTGTTCAAAACACATACACAGCACAGGTTAACTATCTGAATACCTTTTTCTGTCAGTTCACATCAGGACCAGACCAAATAGAACAGGTTCTTACATTTTTGTAATTTAAGGAAATAATACATAAACTTAAATGCAAGTAGGCAGGGTATTTAACTTTATCTGCGATAAGCTGAAGCTATAAAAAGTGAACAGCTTGCTTATCAGCAGTTGCAGTGCTTACCCATTTATGTATGTCCGAAGACATCCCAGGCCAAAATAATCTTTTCGACATGGCGTCTCTGGTCCTTTGTTGGCCTGTATGAGCACCTGTGACGCTATCGTGGAAATCTCGAAAGATCGCGTTTGCCTCCTCCGCGCCTCTGACCACTTTGGTCTTGGTGGCGTTACCAGGACCCTTCATGTAATACAGGGCTCCATCTTTAACATAAATTGTAATATTCGTTGACATCAAATAAATGACAGTTATACAATCTGCATATTGACTTACAAAAGTGTGTGGGGTGTCTATGAATAGGCTACTTAAACAATCAATCAAAAACTCACCATCCAGGACATAAGTGGAAGCCTTTCTTCTTATTTCCTTTTTAAATGTCTTTGTGCTGTCTAGCGGATACTGGCCTTTACACTTGTAATCGACAATGGTTTGGTACACATTGTTATCCATTTTAACAGAGCAAGCTTCACTGTGTAACTGTCGGCTGTACCGCAAATTGGTTTTCGCGCCGTCACTAATGACTGTGGGACGCGGGAACGAGTGGGGTGCGCGTGTGCAAGTTGCTTGTGTTGGTAATGCGCAAAATTAATCCAGTAGACAGACACGTGCGCATATATAAGATAATTATTACATTACATTACATGTCATAGACGCTTTTATCCAAAGCAACTTACATACATTCAGGACAATCCCCACAGGAGCAATTACCAGTGTTTTGTAGCTATATATCTCTTAATATTATTTAATAGTTTAACATTTATTTTCTTGCTGTTTATAGTGTTTATTGTAAATGTATTCTTAGTTAGTCTCATAAGTAGTTTATATGCTTTTATTTTGAAGGCATGTTTTGGGCACTGGGTGATTAGAGCACCTGGTGTAATTGTATATATTGGAGACAGGTGGGTGGTGGGAGCCAGAGCACTAGTAGGCAAACGGTTTTTTAGCAGGGTGTTTCAAGCCACACAAAGGAAAGCCAGAGGAAAGGCTTAAGGAAGAGATATATAGGAAACCTGTTCATTGTACTTTGTTAATGGAATAAAATGCACAAATGGAGGTTCTTGTCTGGATTTGGATGATCATTGCCCTGCGTAAGATCCGCTAACTAGTGCCTCAGCGGCTGTATTATTTTAAGTTAAATATCTGTTTTATTTCTATATGATTTTGGCCGCTACAGGGAGACTGCAAGGTTTCTTATATTAAACTTTGCCTATAAAAATCTAATAAATCTTCAAAATAAATGTTTATTTTATGTGTGATAATGTCAACCTGATCTCACCAGAATGCGTGACTCCACCACGACTCCTTAACACCGCATTGCGTGGTGGAGTCACTAACTTTGTTACATTCACGTGTCTGCACCACGCAAACAACCCCAATTGGATAATGTACACAATTTTAGTATGGATAATATGTCACTTTATTTCTTTATTTCATTCAGCATGTATTATGAATTACTGTGTGTATGTAAATGTATTGGACAATTGCAGGACTAGCACTCACTCCATATTGGTTTTATTTCTGACTCGGATGATAAACCAGGCCCCCCCCAAAAGAGGTTTCTATGAATCCCACCCTCAAGCATTTTTCAGGGTATGGTTCTAGGACTGGTACAAATAAATGGAGCAAGTTTCATGAATGTGACACTTTTATTTTGTAAGATAGCAAGGGGGGGCATATTGTGATGGCCAGGCCTGTCATAAAATGCCCCCCCTCCCCAAAAGAGGTTTCTATGAATCCCACCCTCAAGCATTTTTCAGGGTATGGTTCTAGGACTGGTACCAATAAATGGAGCAAGTTCCATGAATGTCACCCTTTTATTTTGTACACATAGCGATAGCGTATATAATAATATGCTGACAGACTATGTAACATTTGTAAACATATATTTTGATTATTAGATGACAACTGTGTAAAATTAAACAATACATTTTAAAGCACGTTTATACAGACAGGACGTAACAATAATGATAAAAAAAAAAGATTAAAAAAACAAAAACTGAAAAGGAAGTGACGAATGAATTTCGACACTTCAAATAAGGAGCGAAAAGTTAAACCAGAAGAATCAAGACTATGAGCTACCACTAAACAACTCACCGTCTGAAAATTACCATTAATAAAAACCCTGAACGTTTACTTTTCGTTTTAAACATCGTTTTAAGGTGTAAACCTATGGTGTAAACCTATGGTGTAAACGTGTCATTTAGAGGTGTAAACGTGTCATTGAGAAATGCGCGTTCCCGTGACAAGGGGGGCATTTCATGACGGGGAGGCATAATGTGACACAACACCGGGAGGTTTCCCGATGGCCTGGCCTGTTAAGGCAATAGACTATGATATTCAGTACAGGAAGCTTAGCAACACCTAGAAGGTGTACGGCTAAACCCTTGGCCTGCTTGCACCTCGCGTAAAACGGCGGATACCGGAATTACGGTGTCGCCCTCGGCCCAATACCCGTATGTGTGTGTGAAAGAATAACAACAGCGCCCTCCCTCTCTCCCTCGCTCACTCGCACTTTGGCAGTGAGCTGCGGGTGCCAGATAAGCCAACATCCCCCATTTTCATCACTTACAGCGCCCATCGTACAGGGCAAATGAAAAGTGTAACTGGGATGAAAAGGGTGTTACATTTACTTAATTATGAATGTTGTTACATCAAGGCCGAAAATTAGGATGAGCCTTAACGGTCAAAACATTTTTTTTCCCTCCCAGAGCTGTCAGCGCAGCGCCTCCACAGATCTGGCGCCCTAGGCGAATATGGTTACGCTGTAGGAAGTGTAGGTACAACGCTACATTTCCATGGATGTATAATAGAGAACCGCAGTGACGCGTCCTGAAACCCGGAAGTAAACTTCTTCCGGTTCCTTCGTGAAAAACCAATGCAATTTCTCCATAGGATTTTGGAAAATAGCTCGAAATAAGGTCTGTGGTTGACACACATTTAAGAGAGGGATCACGTTTTGTTCAGCCGGATAATCTCCACATGTCTATCCTACTTTTATAATTTTTGAATCATAAATCTAGTCGCCAAAAGCGAAATGCTAACGTTATGCTATAAACGAACTACAAGCCAGTACAGCAGCAGGGTCGCATGACTTCAACGTCACGCCAACTTAAGATCGTTTCAACTGACTTGCACTGAAACTGCACTTTGAACATATTTTAAGTGGGGGTGTACCTCAAATCCTATACGGGGGTCCGGGGGCATGCTCCCCCGGTAAGATTTATTTTTAAATGTTGGACTTAAATGCATCAATCTGGTGCACTTTGAGGGGGAAATAAAGAGACTACACCCATATGAAACATAACTGTATACATTTAAATAATCATAAAATCATGAGAACATGGCCATAACCAATAACATACCATATCCAATATGAAAAAACATTGAAACTTGTTTATTTATTTGTTTTTGGTTCATTTATAGTTGTGAGTGTGTCTGTGCTCCTGAACCAGCCTCTCCTGTCTCCCCCCTCTCCTCCCTTCTCCTCTTTGAGGCAGAAGCAAAGACTAGTTTTAGCTCTCAACAAGTTTTAATAGTTTATCTTAACTTTTTTCACCTAGTTAACGTTTTTTTTACTAATCACTCCCCCCTCAAATGGAAATATGTGTTTACATAAATGGTGTCCAAACCGTTTGAGACCCACTGAGATAACTTAGACTAAGTTAACTATCTAAGCACTCAGAGAGTAATTTACCTCACCTGAGCTGTAGTTATCAGTCTCTCAGTCTGACAGCAGAGGACTCTCCTCCACCTTGTTGTTGAAAAAGCTCCTTATATCCGTTAGCGCAGCTAGCTAGCACCAGATGCTAACAACAACAATACACGTAGCCGGCGCGCGCGCTTTATCTCACTGGCTCGCGCCACACATACACTAACTAACACACACCTTCCCGAGCTTGAATGACACACAGAGACCAATCGAGGGCATTAGTATGATCTGTATGAAAGTGGCCATGTCGGCAGGCCACATCATGTAGACAGCCAGTCACCCTCTGTGAGGCAGAGTCAGACCCACATTTGCGCAGCGTTGCGTTCACAATACATACATAAAAAAAAAAATCCTTAGGCCAGCAGGCCACTTAAGATGTCTTTTTTTTGCATTTTTTTTTTTTTGGGGAATTATTATTTGAATTTCTGCTGACACTAGGTGGGGCTGTGTGTGTTATGTAGGTTTTGTGCATGTAAATGGTCTGCAAAGGCTAACGTCTCTAAGTTCCCTCCAGAGCCGGAAACGACTCCATTGGACTCTTTGGTTAATTCCTAAACATAATGACACCGAAGTGTACGGTGGCCTTCAGCCACGCCTGACTTCGCAGGATATATCTTTATCTTTTCCTTCTTTACTCTTTTCCTCTTTCTTTATTTCCTTTGTTTTGTAACTGACACCGAAGTGTACGGTGGCCCGAAGCCACGACACCGAAGTGTACGGTGGCCCGAGTCCACGCCTGACTTCGCAGGATATATCTTTTTCTTTTCCTTCTTTACTTTTTCCTCTTTCTTTATTTCCTTTGTTTTGTAACTGACACCGAAGTGTACGGCGGCCCGGAGCCACGACACCGAAGTGTACGGTGGCCCGAGTCCACGCCTGACTTCGCAGGATATATCTTTTTCTTCTTTACTTTTTCCTCTTTCTTTATTTTGTAACTGACACCGAAGTGTGCGGTGGCCCGAGTCCGTACCTGACTTTGCAGGATATACATTTTACACTGACACATTTGAGCAAGGGCCTGGGATTTGGATACCTGTGTCCAGGAGATAAAGCCCGTTACGTGTAGGTGCTTGTGAGACGAGACGTTATTCCCTGTTGGCGGGGCCCGCGGACTAGGACGGGAATGCAGTTTGAATATCAGGTACCTTAGTGAGACATGTATACTTATGAATGTGTTTATGAGCCACCACCAGTTATATGCATAGATACCATAGTTAGGGTCTGAGAGATCTTTGGGAAGCCTGTACGGCGCTGATGTCCGGACGAATGAAGGTTGTGAAGGCGGAGGAGGACCACCGTCCTAGTTGTTGTAGGGATGAGGTAGAGAGACCTTGATTAGCAGCAGAGGTGGCTGCACCTATCCTGAAGGAATGCCCCGGGTATGATATAGGTGATAGGCTGGATTTAGTGAGAACTTGCTTGAGGTAGAAATTGACGGGGCCATGACCCTGCGAACCACTCTCCCTGGAAGAAACCCCCAAAACCCATGGATGGGCGGCATCCGTGAAGAACCTCATTGAGTCAGAGGAACGCACGAGGCCATCGTAAAAGAAAGTAACTCCGTTCCAGTGGGCGAGCAGGAGGGACCAGAACCGAAGGTCTGAGCGGCAGCCTTCGTCTAAGAAAACGCAGTCATGGAGGTTGTCGACCGCTGATGCTGCGTCCAGGAGGCGGGAGATGAACGAGCGCCCCTGGGGGATGACGTGCATGACGAAATTGAGGTGTCCGAGAAGGGAGAGCAACTGTTGTTTTGTGATAACTTGTTGCTCGCAGTATGACTTGGTGATGTCCCGGATGCGCTGCAATTTGTCAGAGGGGAGAGACGCCTTCATGTCTATGGAGTCGAGGATGATGCCTAAGAACTCTAAGCGTGTGTCGGGACCTAACGTTTTCTCTTTGGAGAGAGGGACACCTCACTCCTGAAGCAGTGTTTAAGCTTGGCCAGTGAGATCCCTGAGCTGTCCTGTGGCAGGTCTATAGTGAGGAAGTCGTCCGGTAGGTGAAGGACGGAGGGGATTCTGACGATGTTCAGCAGGATCCAATAGAGCGCTTCCGAGAAGGAATTGAAGATGCGGGGGCTGCTTCTGCACCCGAAGGTCAGGCGAATGGCGAAGATAGAGTTTGGACTCCCACTTAATACCGAACAAGTTCCACTGAGACGGATGAATGGGGATGATTTGAAGGCATCGGTAATGTCCGCTTTGGAGAGCCGAGCTCCGTGCCCTGTGAACTTGATCATCTTTATTGCATTATCCACTGAGGCATGGTGAAGGGAGAACTGATCTGGAGGGATGATGCTATTGACGCTGCAGAATGGGCCGGAGCAGGGAGCGGACAGATCGAAAATCAGCCTTTTATTTACGTGTGGCTATTCCGATGGGATTTGAACGGAACACTGAGAAGGGGGAGGAGCTAAAAGGACCGATTATATATCCTTTGAGAAATTCTTTGTCGATGAGCTGGGAAACTATGTTGGGTTCTTTAGCGGCTGACTGTAAGTTTCTTGCTACGAAAGTCACTGTGGGAGATGGGAGGACCCCTACCCTGAAGCCTTGGGAGAGCCCTGACAGGAGATAGTCAACAAACACGGAATCTGTAGATAGCGCAGCTGCTAGCTGAGGGATGTTAATGGGAGTGGAGGGGTGATATTCCTGAATGTTTTTAGTTATTTATTTATTTTTTGATGTTTCTGGCGCAGAGCCACTGTGACTGCCCGTCCACACGGTGGCGTGCGTTACAGCTTCCAAACGCTTCTGCCCATTCACTTTGAATGGGGTGACGTCACTTTTAGCAGAACTGTATTTTGGGAAGCAACGTGGAGCGTTTGTTGGCGTTGCTCGCTTCAAAAAGTTGAGCAATGTTCAACTTTTAACGCCTCGGCAGAAGCGTCAGCCAATGAAATCCCGTTTATGCAAATCTGCCAATACAAGCGCTAGCCAATCAGACCGCGTGTATGTTGGGAGAGACTACGCAGGTAATTCCTCATATTCCAAAAATTTGAGGGAAAATTCATTATAGCGGTAGTGAATCACCCGGTGCTGTATGATCAGTCTCTGTTCATCTACCGGGATACAAACCAGAGGAGCGAGGCATGGAGGGAGGAGGCAGAGACAGTGGGTGAAACTGGTAGGTTTTCGCCTGTTGGGGATTTTTTTCTTTTTTTTTCTTCCAGTTTACTTAGTTTTAACATTGCTATTGCTTTGTGTGTCGGGGGCAAGAGATTCATGTGATTGGTTGTTGCTGCTGTGCGGACCAGTAGCGTAGGCAGAAATGTACTTTAGGGTGGGCCTGTAAAAATATAGGGTGGGCCAGATTTTTCTTCTGCGCATCAGAAACTAACCACAATCCCGCCGGTACCGGTGGCAGATTATTTTTAGAATACTTCCTTTCTTCTCTTTCCTCTTCTTTTTATCTTTTTCTTCTTTCCTCCTCTTCTTTTTATCTTTTCTTTTTCTTCTTTCCTCTTCTTTTTATCTTTTCTTTCTTCTTTCTCTTTAGAATACTTTCTTTTCCATAACAGATGGGTATGTTTTGGTGAACGGGAGACACGTATTTGACTGTTTTAATGGCTTATGAAGAGCACAAACACAACATTTTAGTGTCATTCTGGACAGCTCTCTCATCTGCACCGCACATAAAAAGAAAAACTCACCCAGACTGCATTCTTTGTACGGTCTTAAAACCTTTCCTTGGAAAAGTTTATGCATTGTAAGGTGTCCTTGGGTGCTTTGAAATGCGCCCCTAAATAGAATGCATTATCATTATTATTTATTATCTGAAACGATGTAATAACTTTTAAAACTTTTCCCAGTTACTTGCCCCATGCATTCAGCAGCAGCAGGCCATTCAGTTAGATTTGATCCCGTTATAAATGTCATCATTTCGACAATAAATAAATGCTACATAAACGTTATCTTCCACGTTTTATCTAAACATCTCCGTTTCTACCTTCCAATATGTTTTGAAAGAGAACTCTCTCTCTCTCTCATCTGCGTGCGGGGCGGGGCCTCACGGACATGCTGCATCTCTCGCTCGCAGATACGCTGCAGCGCTGTGCAGTGTGCACACGGTTCTGCCGGTAATGAATATTACATATTGTGAGGAAACTTTCCACCAATAATTCCAATAAGTATTCACTTCAGGTTTACGAAAGTAACTGCACTCAGATTACTCGTTTTTCAAATGTAACACCAGCTGAATATACTGATTTTTATTTTATTTTTTTTCTGATTACGTAACACCGTTACATGCAGTGCTTGAATTGGAATGAAAAAGGTGCCAGTACTCTAAAATCAGCAACTTTTTCAAGTCAATTTTATATATACAGCCCACAAACAAGAATTTGGCTACTATAATGCTGGTGGGTTTGTCTCTTTACTACTGTATATTTTAGAAAGGTTCACTGTACTTAACATTTTTTATGATAGGCAGCGGATATGGCTAAAGCTCAGTAAGGTCAATATTAACTGAAAATATAGCAATCAAAGTCTAGATCTTCTGCTGAAGACACATGAAGCAGAGACCTTTCAGGTGAGAGCCCCTCTGGTGGTGTTCAACATTAATGACAAGGAAACAAAGCTCTGGTCAGAAGCATTTTTTATAAAAAGCTTTAACAAAATTAAGTATTTCTGTACATTTTGAATGCAATCTAACTTTCCAACTCAGAAAACGAAAAACGAAAAAGTGCCAAAAGTCTTCTCACATGGCTGAGCTGCTTTGCAATATACTTCACCACTGAAGAATACAAATATGTATAAAGTAAACTATGATGCAATCTAACTTTCCAACTCAGAAAAATGATAAAGAGCATGAACAAAGAACATGTAAAAACAAATGCAACATTTGCACAATCTAAAATGAGAAACTGTAACTGCAAGTAACAAAGTCTGAGCCATGGTAAAGAGTTACATTGAACACCAAGCTGATCAGATAACTCCCTGGTTGGTCTGAAGTCCTTCTATCTCCAGGATCTGTACAAATCGGCACATTATGCCAAAAGTCTTCTCACTGGGTGAGCTGCTTTGCAATATACTTCACATTGTTAGAAAAGGCTCCAGAAGGCCTTGGGGACATCAGTATCAGGGGCTGGAGCTGGACAGGCTCTTTCATCAGCACTTCTCCTTCCCTTTGCCAGCCAGGACCTCACATACTGTTCCGGATTGAACTGTCCTAGTGATGGTCCATTACATTTAATGAAAACCAGGCTGGACAGTCGGCTGACAGAGAGAGCATTCCTTTTTGCAGTAAGGATATCGTTCATGCAGCTGAATGCCCGCTCACACTCACTAGTGGAGACAGCGATGGTTCGGACTGCTTTCAGTAGAGGCTCCATGGCAGCAGGTGTACGGGATGCCCTGGTTTCCTTGTATTCACGAAAGCCCTGAACAGTCTCTCTTCTGTCCACTTTCAGCACTTCGCACAAACGTAGCACCTCTACGTCCCCATACTGTACGTCTAACTCCTCTTCAGGCCAACTTCCAGGATGGATAACCTTCATGTCCTGGATTAGCTGATTGTCCCGGGCCTCCCGGCCATGTAATGGGATTTCTCTTGTGCTGACATGAGAGGAGGTTGTGGAAGTCATTCTGTGTCTCAGATTCTCTACCATACTGCGGAAAAACTGACCTGCATGAATCTGTACAAGCCTGCCATTCTCACGCAGGGCAACACCCTTGAAGGACTTCTCAGCTAGAGCTGTATGAACTGTAGTCATGTGTGGGCCAGGCATGGTGACCATGGATTAAAAAACTCGTATTTCTCGAGTTAAGAGCCTATCTGCTGTAGGCAGTGTCATCTCTCTTTTTTGGAGTTGCCGAGAGAGGTCGCTGAGCTCTGTGAGCGCATCGTACATCAGTCCCAGATTGCTGACAAACGTTGCAGATGTGAGCACATCATCCAGGCCCTTGTACTTTGCTCTGTCTCTGGAATCCCTGCTCGTGTCGTTTGCAGCATTTATGAAGTGATCATGAAGCACTCGGTAGTTTTCCCAGACTGCTCTGACGCTCCTTTCACTTGAAGCCACCCAGCGGATGGACAAAACACGCCCTATCACCAGGAGACGCTGTCCGACTGCTTGCGCACACTGCGCTAACTGCCTCTGATTTTGGGGGAGGCATGGAACAAGGAATAGAGTTTGTCAAAAAAGATCTGGAAATGATTGAGCCCTGAGACCTCCTTGACCACATCCCCAACTGCCAGCTCTAGACGATGATTGGAGCAGTGCCACACAAACAGGCTTGGGAATTTACTACACAACTGGGTAGCAACGCCTGTTCTCTTCCCTAGCATGACTGAAGCCCCATCACATGCAAAAGAAACGAAACACTGACCTAAAAAGTCCTCGTTAAAATCTCTTCCAAGACACTCCATTAACGCCTTTGTGATGTCATCAGCCGTTGTTCCATCCAACTCGATCAGCTCCCAAAAAAACGTTTCGGGCTCAGCATCAGCTAATGCTGAGCGTAGACACACAACAAGCACCGTTTTACCACTAATAGTGGTAGATTCATCGACCAAAACACAGAGTTTTCTTTGGTTTTCTGTAATGTCTTTTGCCATTTTTTTTCTTCAGCTCATGAGCTATGTGGTCGATGATTTCGCCACAGGTTTTATTGGAGTGCAAAACCCTGCCCACGTTCAGCCCATTCAGTTTCTGTACATTCAAATCAATTGGCATGTCTGTGAATGGCCGGCTATGTTTGCCAATTTTATATGCGTTCGAAAAACTCTGATAGTGGTGTCTAATTCAGATTTATGCATAGACTGCACTTGATGTTGAATAGTTTCACGTGAAGCAGATGTAAGGATGTCAGCAGCTTTTACATGGGCTTGTGATTCTTTATGTTCTTTGATTTTTTTTTCTCAGGCTAGCTTGTTGTTTGCCCTTGTCAACACCGAAATGAGACACTGCACACTCACCCCATTCAGTTGACAGTTTCAGTCCTTGTCCAGTGTGTATTCCCAAAGATTTGACATCTCTGCATATCCGACATCCTAGCTTCTTATCTTTAAGAAGGAGCCATGCATTGGTTTTGCAAAAATATTGCACCTGGTCCGTTGTCCAGCAGTCAGGTGCATCGCTTTGCCCGGTGTTGGTGGTGGCAGTTGCGCCAGCAGCAGCTAACGTTAGAGGCTCTGGAGGAGGCGGCGGAGCTAGTGCTAATGCTAATGCACTAGAACTTGGAGCAGGAGGATCAACCAAAGAAAGCTCCCCATCAGACACAATTTCCAACACAGGCACAGCATTCTCTGTATTTGAAGTTTCTTCCGGCGACAACCGCTGTCTTTTTGCACTTTTATTAATCCACGCTAACATTTTAGAAATGCTAATTTGTGACGTGACTTGCTTTCCTTCTCTCGGGGGGCGTGCCTGCTCTGTTCTATCACTCTACATAGCCACCCACTGGGTGGGAGTTGCACTGCATAAACACAACACACGTGCATCTAGGTATGTAAATTGTAAAGCATTAAAACATGGTTTTACTAACAGTTTTCAGTATGTTGTTACTTCGGCATTATTATTATTATTATTATTTTGAAACGTGTATTACTATTAAATCACGGTCAAATAGGTTAATTTTGACATAGTCGTTTCCACCACAGTATTTACATGGAGAAGATAAGCCCCGCCCCCTCTCCAGCACGTTCTGTTTGAATGACAGGAGTAAACAGCTGACAGCCGCTGTGAAACTCCAGCGGTTAGAGCGATGAGAATGTCCGTTCGGCACCTCATGACGCATCTACTGAGTACCGGGCGGCTGTATATATATATATGGATGTATAATAAGAACGGCGGGAGAGTGTTGAGTACTGGCACGGTGCATGAGTACCGGAGTACCGCCAGCATGCCGGTACTGAGCAAGAAGTGCCGGTACTCCATGGGTCAGAACCAGAAGTGCCGGTACTGCGTACCGGTGAGTACCGGCCCAATTCCAGCACTGGTTACATGTATTCCGTTACAACCCAACCCTGTGTAAGGGTGAGTGCAAACATTTTCGTTAAAACTAGTACCTGAGTGCAACGGAAGTTGAAGCTCCTGTGGCGGAGTCTTCCAGAGCCTGGAGGCGAGCATCGATAGCTATCATGGAGCTAGCCAGGGATTGCAGGGAGCCGGCCGCGCTACTCTCCATAAGGGGTGTGTTAGTGACGCTCCCGGACTGGCGAGCCTGAGAAGGGGTGGATTTTTTGGAGGGGGACGGGATCCTGGAGGGCTCGACTTCCTGCCCTTTTTTACCTCCGCGGCTGCGGCCTCGTCCTGCTCTCTGGGGAGCTGACTGGAGCTGCTGCCCCGGACTGGGGAGCTACGCTGGAGACCTGGTCCGAGAGCTCTCGCAGCTGAGAGAGAGTGAGGCCTGAGGCTGTGGGAAAGCCCTGCTGCAGGAGCCGGGCAATGAGGAAGTCTGCCTCTGTTGATAAGCCGCTGTGGGGAGCCGAACCGGGATCGGAGACTTCCAGAGAAGGTTCGTGTTCCGAATTGTCCGAGTTGGACATCTTGAGCTAGTTGTTTCTTACGGTTTTTCTCACGAGAAGGAGTATTGTATTGCAACTACCATTGCGTGTGATCATCTGCAATGACAACTGACAGGGAGGAAGAGCAGGCATTTAAGGAATTTAGCATGTGCAGCGATTGGCTGCTGAGGGGTGACGCCCTCGTATTTAATGAGGGGGGAAGGGAGCCATAGAGTGACGTGTAAGTGACTCGTGTTAGGTCTTCCTTATTGAACTTGCGCTAAAGCTTTCATTAGTGTGTGTGGTTTGACTTATTTGTTCATGTCATTTTATTAAGGCTTGTTAATTAAGGCGTAAAGTTAAAGGGAACATAAGTGATTTTATTTCTAATTCAAAGTGTGTTTTTGGGAATAATAAGTGAAAGTTATTTCATTGAAGTTCTGAAGTCTTATTTTTGAATATATTTTTGAAAGGTGTAAAGTTAAATTAAGCTGTTTTTTGCACATTTTCTATTTTAAGTGCATTTCTACCTCTATTGAAGTCTTATAGGGTACATTTAAGTCACACTTACATTTGAGTAAGTGTTGAAAGTTCATTAAAAGGTTTAACTGCATTTTGCTGTTTTATAAAAGTGAGTCACTTTAAAGTAGTGATTACTAATGTCTAAGTCTAGTGAGCCTACAATTCAGGTTAGGGAAAGTGCAGAGTCCCAATACGAAGCTGTGGATAACACTGAAGCACAGCAGCTAAGAAGAGGTCAAATAACTAAAACTCCTACAGAAAAGGGTAAAGAAATGCAAGAAGAACAAATGAAAACGCTCCTACAAAAGTTCAACTACAATTATGAGAAATGGAGAACACAAGTGAAAACAGCTAAGCGGCCATTATCTCAAACAACAGAGTCTTTATCTGAAGATTTGCTTAATGACATAATTCATGATGTCACAAGTTTGTCAGAAGATGTCCGACATGTTTATGAGGATCTGCGTACAATCTCAACTCCAGACCAGGACACGCGTCGAAGAGTGGATCTGTGTGCAGAGATTTCTAAGTTTGTCATCATCAGAGCCTCAAGTCTCCTGGATGGAAAGGTTCCAGAAGGAGAAAAGAAAGATTGGCCTGAAGCAGGTTCTCTCTTTAACTCAAGCACCTACACTTCTTCTTCGAAAAGCAACTCCAAGCAATCGAACCAGTCTTCTGTAAAACGACAAGAAGCTGCTGCTGAGGCTGCTGCAAGCCAAGCTGTTCTGAAAGTGTTACAAAAACAAGAAAGAGAACATTTGGAGATACAGCGCCTGGGAAGCAGAAGCTAAAAGAAAGATAGCTGATCAAGAGACTGCAGCCAGAAGACGTCGTTCAGAAAGAGAGGAAGAGGAAGCTAAAATTAAAGCTCGTCTAGAAGAAGAGCATGTAGCTCTACAACAGACTCTGGATGACAAACGGAGAAAAATACAGCAGTTGGAAGCAGTAAAAGATTTCAATGCAGCACGAGCAAGAATGCAAGTGTATGACCAAGAAGAGTCCATTAGAGAATAATGGAAAGACGTGCTAGAGAGGGATCTGGTAAGTAACCCAGTGCCTGCTCCCACAAGTCCTCAACGACAGGTTGTCACTACTTCCTCAAGTGAAAGTACAGCAGAGCTTGTTAAGGGTTTGTGTTGCCAACAACGCCACCTAAGGGAGTTTCACCCCTAGGAACTAACTAGTGATTATAAAAGATTTACCACACAAGGAACACAGGTTCGTTTTACATAACGGCCCAGAGACAATTTCAGTTACAGTTAACACATTTACTTTATTTTATAACAATCAATTAACTATTCTAAAAACACCAGATCCACATAATACAATCAGCTAAAAGTTCATACTGGGGCATAGGAGGTACAAGACAGGGCTGGGGCATACCAGGCGGCAATAAATAAATAGGGGGGAAGGGTCCAACTCAAAACCACCCGTGACACCGCTCACCAAACAATAGGACTTGTGAAGACCACCACCACCAGGGACTGGGGTTGCCGCCTCAGGCCCACAGCACCTGTCTGACAAGATGAAGACGGTTAAAACCTCCACACAGTATTATACTCAAATAAACAACTAAATAAATAACCAAACAAACAAAACCAAATGAATGAAGGTATCCAAATAAAGTCGGTGCACCATGGTTAATATAAAATAAGAAAAACACTAGTATATAAACTAAATTAACAAAAGAAAATAACAAAACCAAAATAACAGTTTCTCAAAGTAAACAGTGAGTTGTATCAGGGAGACTTGGTTGGCGAGTTCCCTGAGAGCCCGAACCGCTCCAGAGTCCCGAAGGGGGGGCACGTCACCAGACCCCGGGGCTCGCTACGCAACGGCAAGTTATTTCAGTAGTGAGTCACTGCAAAGAGCCAAAACAGCAGGACCAGTTGTCCGAAGGTGGGCCTAGCAATTAATAGCACCCCTGAAAAGGGCACAGGTACATATAATATTATTTAGAGGCCAATTAAACACATGGATATCAATAACTGAAATTACAGGTTCCCATACATACAATCCATTCAGCCACAGCATAGCTATGGAGTCAGATTTGGGTCAACATTCTAGCGCGCAACCAAGCTACTCACGAGTGGAAAATGTGCTTTTACACGCGCATAAAATGACCCCCGCGCGCAGATTAAACCCCCGCGAGCGGCCAAGAGACAGCTCTCTTGCTTGCTCGCGGGAGTGTCAGCCTCACTTGCTCGCGGAGTCTGTCTACGCGCGCATGAAAAGTTTCTGACACTTTGGGGCGGAGCCACTAGACTTTGATTGACAGCTGCCAGGAAGCCCGGAGTTGCCAGGTTTGATAAATGTCTGAACTACCAAGAGCCGAGGAGTTACAGCTGCAAGATCAGTTGGACGAGATTGAATGGTAAATGTGTCCATAAAAAACTATTATATTCGTAATTTATATTCGTAAAGTGTACAGCTACACAGCTATATATATATATATATATATAAATTAATTTGATATAAAAAAAATTACACATTAATTCTAGGAGTGCAATACTTTTACAAACACTGTAGTAATAATATGCATTCATTATGACAACATCATACTATTACTATAGTAGTGTTCTATAGTGTGTTCAAAAAACAACTACAGAAACACTATATTATACTATAGTTATACTATTTAAAATAATATAGGAATACTACAAAGATCTAGATACAATACATAGTATTACTATTGAAATATTATAGGGCTACTATAGCTAATAAAATGGCACTACATAAAAAACTATAGTAATACAATAGCTGGTGAAAAATACAAACTTACTAAAGGACACTATACAACTCTTATAGTATACTATAGTAATACTATAATTCATTTATAGTTCATCTCGTAAGGGAGGTGCATACAGCAGTTTTCGACAGATACAGCCCACTCAAAAATATATTGTTTTATATAAAATGCATTAAGATATATATATATATTAGCTGTACACTTTACGAATATAATAGTTTTTTATGGGCAACTTTACCATTCAATCTCGTCCAACTGATCTTGCAGCTGTCACTCCTCGGCTCTTGGTAGTTCAGGCATTTATCAAACCTGGCAACTCCGGGCTTCCTGGCAGCTGTCAATCAAAGTCCAGTGGCTCCGCCCCAAAGTGCCAGAAACTTTTCACGCGCGCATAGACAGACTCCGCGAGCGAGTGAGGCTGACACTCCCGCGAGCGAGCTAGAGGGCTGTCTCTCTCGCGAGCGAGCGCATAGCCGCTCGCGGGGGTTTAATCTGCGCGCAAGGGTTTAATCTGTGCGCGAGGGTCATTTCATGCGCGTGTAAAAGCACATTTTCCGCTCGTGAGTAGCTTGTTTTGCGCGCTAGAATATTGACCCAAATCTGACTCCATAATAGCACCCAAGCCGTCAGGGGAGAGGGGCTCACAGGCCATGGCAAAATCCTGCTGCCGCAATAAATAATATAAAATAATCCAGGAGCCAAGTGTCAGATGATAAAGGGAGGCAGACAACGGCAACTCACCAGGTGATAACAACACTGCGCCCAGGGGAGTCCTCAGCGGAGCAATTTCTCCGCCACTGCACCGGCAGTCAGATGTGCTGTCCAGATGCAAGTGTTGCGAAACGGCTGCCACGACAAACAATTCATTCGGGCCACGCCGTGCTCCAGCCACCAGCGAAGGGGTTTACAGGTAAGTCACGAGCTACGCCACACCCCTGTATTTATACTTCCGGCGCGCCCAGTAGTGACAAATGCGGAGGCGCATGGCACAGTGCCGTGCAGCGGTACGGAGGGAGAAAACCTCCGGTCGCAGTAGCATAAAGTGAGCCTGGCCTAACGAGGCCTAGCCATACCGTACTAAGCCGAGTGAGGCCCTGCAGTGGAAAAGCGCCATTAGTCTAAGTTATCTCAGTGGGTCTCAAACGGTTTGGTCACCATTCATGTAAACACATAATTTCCATTTGAGGGGTGAGTGCAGGGCCGGTGTTCCGGATTAACTTGTTTCCCGATCAACTTGTTTCCCAATCAACTCGTTTCCATGGGGTGCGTGGCTTTCGACTGAAATACACATTTCGATCACTTTCTTCTGTCGTTTACATACATATTTTGGTATATTTGGCTTCTTAGGAAGACGTTGATGCACATCCAGTACCAGTGTGTGAGGTTGTGATTACGATGGCGATATCCGGACGCGAACAGCGAGGACTACAACAAGACAAACGAGTTGCTCGAATAAATCATTTAAACCAGCTATTGTTTCCAGACTTTCTAGATAAGCTAAAGACATTTAGCTTATCTGCTAAGGAGAGGGCCCGCCAGATACTTGACATTCAAGGCCTAGGAGACAGCAAGCCATCTCAGCTAATGGAGAAAATGCTAAATCTGCTAGGGGGGGAAGATCCCCGGATTTTATTCACGGAGATTTTCCTGCGTCACTTGCCTCCCCGGGTCCAGACGGCGCTGGCCAACACGCCTGTCACGGAGCCCCGTGCCTTGGCTGAGGAAGCGGATCGTTTTTTCCTGGCTACACAACAGCCTGGTGCAGAGACATTAGCCGCAACGCTCAGCGGCCCATCTGCAGTCAAGAAAGCGTGGCGGAGGCAGGACACGGCTGTATCGAGCCGGCGTGGAGACGCCGGAGAGTGCTTTTACCACGCACGTTTCGGGACAATGGCGAAGAAATGCATCGCTCCGTGCAGCTACAAACCCCCGGGAAACAAAGGGGCCGGCGCTCAGTAGTGGCCCTGAGCGTCGGCGGCACGTGCAGGCTCCTCTTTCTGTGTGACATGGGCGCTCAACGGAGCGTAGTTCCAGCGTTGAGTGAAGACGTCACCCGTGGTGGGCACGGACCGCGATTGACGACGGCTAACGGCGGTCCCATTCGCATGTACGGCGTGAGGCCTATGTGTTTGTGCATCGGAGGACAGCGGACATTTCTTTTCCCCTCCTCGGAGCGGATTTTTTGTGTGCCCATGGGACTCTTAGTGGACGTTAAGAATAGGCGTTTGGTTGATGCCTTAACGTTTTCTTCCCTCGTGTGCACACTTGGCAGCGCAGCGTACGACGGGCTGTCGGGCTCGCTGTCGGGGGCAGACACGTTTTTCAGACTGTTGGCCGAGTTTCCAGACCTGTTGCTGCCCACCTTCTCTGCGCTTACCACTAAGCATGGCGTGGAGCACCACGTCACTACCGAGGGGCCTCCTGTCTACGCCAGGGCCCGGCAGTTGAACCCTTCTAAACTGGCTGTAGCGAGGGCGGAGTTCGCAACTATGGAGCGCCTGGGAATTGTCCGCCGCTCCGACAGTCCTTGGGCTTCCCCCCTGCACGTCGTCCCCAAACAGAACGGCGGGTTCCGCCCGTGCGGGGATTACCGACGACTCAACGACGCCACTACGCCTGACCGCTATCCGGTGCCGCAAGGTGGACCTGGTGCGTGGATACCACCAGGTGCCCATGCACCCCCTGGACATTCCCAAGACAGCAGTGATAACGCCTTTTGGACTTTTTGAGTTCCTGCGGATGCCTTTTGGACTCAAGAATGCCGCTCAGACGTTCCAGCGCCTGATGGATTCGGTGCTACGGGACCTGCCGTTTGTGTTTGTCTACCTCGACGACATACTCGTCGCCAGCGCTTCAGTGCTGGAGCACCTGTCCCACCTGTTGGAGCACCACCCAATGGCGGTGGTGGAAGGTTCACCTCTGCTCCGTGCGTCCCTTGATGACTGATGATGATGATGATGATGATGATGATGATGATGATGATGATGATGATGCGCTAGTCAAATTACAAAAGAAGGAACTCAAAGCACCAGGATAGAAGTTTAAACAATAATCTGTTTTACTGGTAGAAAATAACAACACACAATACAGAACACTCTGCAACAGTACCAAATACAGAGTGCTCCGGGCTGAATTCTACCACCGTGTGAGATACGTCCCACGACAGTCAGTCAGAAGACAGCACAGAGCATAAGAATGTTACAGTATGTATACACATAAGCGGGGAGGAGTTGTGTTGGTTCATCCTCCCTAGCTGTTTGTTATTGGCGAGTTCACTTCTGGGCGAGCTAGCCAGTGAGTTGGCAGTTCTCCATTGGCCAGTTTCACTTCTGGGCGAGCCCAAGACAGTGAGCTGGTAGTTCTCCATTGGCCAGTTTCACTTCTGGGCGAGCCCAAGACAGTGACTCAGCAGTTTGTTGATTCCATCTCCTTACAGTGTGTGTGTGTGTGTATGTGTGTGTGTGTGTGTGTGTGTGTGTTTGTGTGTGTGTGTGTGTGTGTGTGTGTGTGTGTGTGTGTTTGTCTACCCTCAGGCAGTCCCACAGTCATGCTTTGGAGTCATATCATTTCACAGACAGAGGACTCTTTAACAGAACGCACACACATTCCCCCTAAAACATCTTTAACACACACATCTGTTTAAACCAACTATTCCAAAATGTGGTGGCAATTTAGTACTTATAACATGAAAGAATAAAACAGAGAGAAATCAATATAACACAAACACAGGTATGGTTGAGCAGTAATTAATTATACATAGCTACGACAATAAACACACATATCCTCCCTATGCATGTTTGACGCACACACATCCTATCCTCCAGCTCACCACACCAATGTCACATGTTTTCCTTTATGCAGTGGCGGCGCCAGAGTATTTTTGTTGGGTAATCTATGGTAGGGCTAACCCATACAGTGGTGGGGCTCAAGTCAGTATTTGCAATGTAATTACATACACGCTATATCGCCCCCCTTGACAGTGAAACGCCAAGCGTGAGGCTTTTATTAGTCTCCTTTTATCAGCTAAATTACATCGAGAGCAACAGGTGTGAGTTAAACAATACAATAGCCTATTCTGCTAATTCCACGTTGTTACAACATGCTACGCAGCGGAAGAAACAAGAAAAGTTGGCATATAGAATTGACACGGAGAGGGAGAGAGAGAGAGGGAGAGTGAGGGAGAGAGACAGAGAGAGAGACAGACAGACAGACACAGGTAAACAGAGAGAGACTGACACAGCACACAACAGGTGGCCTGTGTCTCTATTGTCATACAAAACACTTTTTCAAATGACTATTACAAAATATATTCAAAACTGACTATTCACTCTTCAGGTGGGTCGTGTGACTCTGGCACCTGTTCGACTTGTACCTCAATGCGAGGGCGTTTAAGAACAAATCTATCCATCCGAAATATACAATTAATCCTAGAAGTTCTGCTGTCTGTCTGCAATTTACTCTGCGCGAGTTTGGGACTTTTCACTGTGAACGTGACTTATCTACGTATCAGTAATGCATGACGCAGCAGACCCAACGTTTCTTTGCTCTGATTGGCTGTAGGTCTATTCAAATTGCATTCGGAGGCATTTTGATCTGACCGCGGCCGCGCTGATATTATAACGCCAGAGAATTTTCACACCTTTAGTGTATAAAACTCCCCCACTACTTAGACTATTCCTTGCACTCCTCTAGCATAAGCCCAAATGGTCTCAACCTTATTGCGTCAGTAACGTCGGGTTACGTATGGTAACCCTTGTTATATTAGCACAGGCGGAGCCCTCTACTGGACTCTATGGGTACTACCTTACCCTGCGAGCATTCTCCCACTGAGACTTCTATAGACGTAGCCGGCCTTGGGCGGGCCTACCTGAATGCGCGCGCATCACACCGTATAAAAGGAGGCCTCACCTCCTGACTATCATCCTACACCTCTCTTCAGCGAGCGGAACAGGACAGACAGTGCCCTGGGTAGAGGGCTCCGCCTGTGCTAATATAACAAGGGTTACCATACGTAACCCGACGTTATATCTCTCACAGGCTCCGCCCTCTACTGGACTCTATGGGTACAGTGGGTGGAGCTGCGATGTATACGCGCACTGTCGTCCAACAACAATATTCCACCCTACTGCCCCTGACCGGCTTTTATGGTCAGCAGCTGCTGCCCCACATTCTCCTTTAACCCGGTTGTAACCGAGGAGAAATCTGGGCTGTGGCTGACAGAGCACACCCTGCTGCGCTTACCTCGCAGAAAGTGTGCTCAAAAAACAGTGCCGGGGGACCCCCCCCCGCCCATAGACGGATGGGGAGAGCCCCCTCGGCCCCGAATGGGCTTACTACACGCCTGCCTCCCTGAATCCCTAAGGATAACAGGGAGAGCGTCAGAGCCCACGTCCCACACTCAAACACTGACCCCGTGCAGAGTGTGTGGACTAAAGTGTGGAGGGCTACCCCCCTCCTGCCTCTCGACAGGAGGAGAGTAGTCCTCCAGCCCTGTAAGGGCCCAGTGCGCCCCCCCGCCCCTCCCGGGACCCTCAGAAGGCCCGAGAACAGCGAAGGTGCATTACGTCCGGGGAGGGGGTCAGATGCCAACTGACCCACAACCCCCCTCCCCCCTACCAGTCCTGTGTTTCCCCCGCAAGCACAGACGAGGAGAAAGAGCCCGACATGTCCAAGAAATAAAACCTTATGAAGGGGCCTGGCGTCGACCAAGACGCCGCTGTGCATATATCCTCCACACTCACACCGTTGAATAAGGCTGTTGACGCAGCCACAGCCCGTGTGGAGTGTGCATGAACCCCCGTGGGGCAGGCTCTCCCTGCCTGTCCGTAGGCATGTGCAATGCACTCGCAGAGCCAGCCTGCCAGGCGTTTCTTGGACAGAGCTTTCCCGATCACCCCGCCCCCGAAGCACACGAATAGCTGTTCGGTGCGTCTAAGGGCAGCCGTGCGCTCCACATAACATGCTAGCGCACGCACCGGGCAGAGGAGGTGCAGTTTAGCTTCCCTGGTCCCACCATGGGGGGGAAGACTAAAACCCCCTAACTGAATAGCCCTTGACCTGAACGCACTCCTTAGGCTCTTGGGCACAAAGGAGGGGTTCGGTCTGAGTGTCGCGCCGCTCTGGTCACCCCGATCTGTAAACAGCTCGGGTGCACCGACAGAGCAGTTAACTCGGACACTCTTTTGGCTGACGTTAAGGCAAGAAGCAAAGCTGTTTTCCACGACAATGCTTTCAGAGAGGAGAGCTCCAGAGGCTCAAACGGCCCCGAGGCCAGAGCCTCGAGCACTAGGGGCAGGTCCCACTGTGGGGTGGAGGCGTGCACTACTGGGCGCAGCCTCCTGACCCCCTGTAAAAACCGCGACATCAGTGGTTGACTAAAGGCTGACCTGCCGCCAAATCCCTCATGGCAGGACGAGATGGCTGCTGCATACACTTTCACTGTTGAATGCGCAAGCCCTCTGTCCACCAGTAACTGTAAGAAGGATAAAATAGAGCCTAACTCACAAGATAGGGGCTCTATTCTCCGCTCCTCACACCATCGCTGGAATCCTAGCCACCTTGGCCTGTAACAGGCTGTGGTGGATCCAGCTCTAGCTGCCTGGATAGCCTGAATAACACTATCAGACAATCCACCCTGTCTCAGCCTGTCCCTCTCAGGAGCCAAACCTGGAGAGGACGGCCGAGAGTGGGTAACGCCCCGATTGCACCTGCCTCTTGAGACATCGCCCCCAGAACTGGGGAACCGCCCAGGGCTGGCCCACCTTCATCTGTGTCATCTCTGAGTACCACGGCGCCCCAACGCGATCCGGAGCCACTAGGATGACTGACAGACGTTCTCGCCTCACTCTCCTCAGGAGGGGGAGAATGAGACGCAGCGGTGGAAAGGCGTATAGCAGCTTCCTTGGCCATGGCTCGTGTGCAAACGCGTCCACCCCCAAGGGTGGGTCGTCGCTCCGAGCCACGGAGAACCACAGGGCACAGTGGCTGTTTCGCCGGCTGGCGAACAGATCCACTTCCGCTCTCCCGAACTGGGCCCAGATTTGCTTCACCACCCTCGGGTGAAGCACCCACTCGCATGGCAGGGGGCCGCTCCTCGACATGAGGTCGGCCCCTCTGTTCTCCAGTCCCGGGATATGGAGGGCTCTCAGAGATAACACCACCTCTGAAGCCCATAACCACAGTTCCTCTGCTGTGGTCAACAAGGCGGCAGATCGAACTCCGCCCTGCCTGTTGATGTAAGCCACTGTGGTGCTGTTGTCGCTCCTGACCATTACATGCCTCCCTTGAATTAGGGGCCTGAAATGCTGGAGGACTAACACTACCGCCCGTAGCTCTAGGAGGTTGCTGTGTCGAGACTCTGTTAGAGCCCAGCGACCACCTATAGCGCTCTTCAGGCAGGTCCCTCCCCATCCTGTTCTGGATGCATCCGTGAACACTGTGATGTAGGAGGTCACCCGTCCCAGTGGAGACCCCCTCCGGAGGTGATCCGGAGACCCCCAAAACCGGAGGTTGCCCTCCACTGAGGGGGGGGGGGTGGTCACCAGCCGCCGCCTGTGCCTCTTGGGATCCAAGCGCAGGCTGGAGAACCACCTCTGCAGGCGGCGCATATGTAGTAACCCTAACGGGACCACCATGTGAGCAGCCGCCATGAGACCCAATGTCTGCATGACAGTAAAAGCTGTCACTGTTGCCCCCTGTCGCAGCCTGCGCACCCCCTGAAGAAGGGACGCACGTCTGCTCTCTGACAGGGTGGCGTGCGACGCGCCTGCATCGAGCACCACACCCAAATACAGCGCCCGTTGGTGAGGTATGGGGGTGCTCTTTTTCCAATTGATCGCAAAGCCCAATTTGGTCAGGTGTGTGATCAATTGTGCTGTGCAAAACATTGCCTGTTCCCGTGACCCAGCCATGACTATGAGGTCGTCTATGTAAAATAAAACTCTCATGTCGTGTGCGCGCAGCGGTTGAAGCGCTGTGGCCACACATTTGCTGAATGTGCGTGGGGATAGGGAATAGCCGAACGGCAGCCTGTTGTACTCGTAGGCTATTCCCTGGAAGGCAAAACGCAGATACTTTCTGTGCTCTGGAGCAATTTCTACATGAAAGTACGCGTCTTTCAGGTCGATGGTGGTGAACCAATCGCCTGGCTGCACAAGCCCCAGTAACTATTTCATAGTTAACCTGCGGAATTTCCTGCAGGAAATGTGGCGATTCAGGCCGCTGAGATCTAGAATAGGTCTAAATTCCCCTGTCTTCCTGAGAACCAGGAAGTACATGGAATAAAGATCATTTTCTCTGTGCTGAGGGTGCACAACAGACACAGCCTGTTTCTGCACCAGAGCCTGAATCTCTGCTGAGAGGAAACACATCTCCTCCTGGGAGGAAAGATTTACCTCTTGCATGCCCATAAAGAAGGTGGGTGTGGGACACCCACAAGACAGTGGTCCATGTGATACATTGGTACAGTGTATAGACATGTGGTACAGTGGGACGCTGCAAAACTGGAGTGAATGGCCCCGTTTCAGCGTCCTGTCCCTCCACCTTGTAAGCACACAGCTGAGTTTCCATTCCCCAGAACATTGTGTTAATGGACAAGCCCTCAGGTGTGGGGCAGCAGCTATGAAGCTGTGATACTCTCTGGTGACCCGTTCCGCCGCAAAAACTCCCCGCGAAGGGAAGATTTGCCCATGGAGGGTTGACACAGAAAGGGCCGATTATTTACTGAGGACCCTGAACGCACCGCCGCGCGCTCTTGTGTGAGCGCGCGCTCCACCCTAATGCTGTTCTCACCACTACGGTAAACAGCATTCATCGGAGTCTTTATAGGCGTAGTGTGTTTTACTAAGGTCCCTGAACGCACCGCCACGCGCTCTTGTGTGAGTGCGGGCTCCGCCATAATGCAGCCTTTACCACTACGGAAAACTGCATTGGAGTCTTTGCTCTAGGCGTAGTGTGTTCTCTGACAGCAATACGCCGGCCATAATGTCCTTGTACCCGCATAGTGCTCTCCCTTAGATAGCACTCCCTGCGGTTCATCCCTCTCATCTGCGCATGCCCACTAGCCACCTCCTTTACAGGAGCTGCAGCATGGGGCAGCGAATGGGGAATTTGTACGGTTAACATTGTGTGTAAGTGTGGCCCTTGTGGAAACAAAAGACACTTAGACTTGGATACAGATCAACCTCATTTCTATTTAGAAAACGTAGTGATCTGTGCACTATACAGGGAGGAGGCGGGATTCGCCCCCTCGTCCCGGGCGGAGAGATTTTCTCCCCCCGCCAGCCAGATCCGTAAAGACGGAAAGCCCGTCCCCGTGAGTGCCGGCACGCCGGTTCCACGGGGTGGGCCGCAGAGGTGGAGGGCGCCGCGGGCACGGGATCTCCGTCTCGTCACCTCTCCCTTCGTCTCACCTCTCTACTGAGGTCTTTGAACGCACCGTGGCCCGCCCTCGGGGGAGGGGGGCCGCGCGCGCCGTCACAATGCCGTCTCTTTGAAACGGACATTATGGGGAAAAGTGGAATTGTGGAGAGAAATTACTCTTACTCTGGGATAAATGCAATAGTCTTTACTGAATGCATTTTTCCCACACACATACCTCACTCCAGAACTAGAGTTTACAAACGTAAACCACCGTTCTCCTGCGGGGGTCCCTGAACGCACCGTGGCCACTCTCACGAGGGCCGCGCGCCCACGTATTAATGCTGTATTTCCCATTGCAACGGTGAAATGCATTAATCGGGGCTATTATACCAGGCAAGGTGTGTTTTCTGACAACAGCACGCCGGCAATAGCGTCTCTTGAACCCGCACAGTGCTTTGACAGCACTCGGTTTATTCCACTCACGTGCACACGCCCCCCTGCTGGCTCCATATACTGGGGTTTACAGCGGGGGCGGGGAGTGTAGGACAGTGTTTCTTCCTCTGGGAATGGGCAAGAAGCAGCCACGCTGCGACTACTCCTCATCCCGTGAGCAAGGAGATTGAGCCAAAGAGCCCTCCGTAAACACGGGGGGCTCCCAGGAGATCAACACAATCCTCTTTGGAAAGTGCCACGCGGCGTGATATCCCAGGGACATCACACGGCGGGCAGCGGCGGCGGCGGCCTGTGATGAAGTAGGGTCGACCCCTATATCATGTGAAGCCACCGAGCACCGGTCCCCAGGGGAACCGGGCCTGGGGCAAGGCCCGTGGACCAAGCTACTTATTCGGCCTTGCGGCCCAATAATCGCTCTGACCTGGTGAGGCGGGGGCATCTCTAGCAATGAGTGAGTAGCCCACACACCCGCCGCCATGATCATCATCCAGGGAGAGTACAGCCCTGGGCGGTGGACTTCCATGGACGCCAGACCCGGAAGGAATGGCGAACGTGAATGGCACCGCCTCAGCCATATCCTGGTCCCCCAAACACTCGAATATAGCAGTGGCGACTCCCTGGAGGTATGATAACTCTTTTTAAACGTCTCTCAGTCTTTCGTGGAATCACCTCCGCTGCTGAAGAGAAAAGGATGATAGTCAGGAGGTGAGGCCTCCTTTTATACGGTGTGATGCGCGCGCATTCAGGTAGGCCCGCCCAAGGCCGGCTACGTCTATAGAAGTCTCAGTGGGAGAATGCTCGCAGGGTAAGGTAGTACCCATAGAGTCCAGTAGAGGGCGGAGCCTGTGAGAAATATAACGTGCACTTGTTATAGCAGGATCAGTTTGCATGTTATGGACACGACCGGTAGATTTTCGCAATCCGTGTTCTCAACATGCTTACTTTAACATACTTTTTCATGGTCGGGCTAAGGTAGGGCTAAGCCATTTCTTGATATGGCTGTAGCCTACCCCAGCCATACCCTGGCGCCGCCACTGCCTTTATGAAAGCCATACTTGTTGGGGTTTAACAGTCATCATCTCATGACCTCCTTAGGATCAGTTAACTAACAAAGATTAACTGTTCCCATACCCTAAGGCCATCTCTGAACTTCCCTTCCACTCTGAAGTCAGCTTACTTAAAATGAATGCATCTATTGATAAATCAAAAGGACCATTGTCTCTAACTGTGTGACTCACATCATCTCATGACTTCTTCAAGTATCTGGAAACTGTAATCAAGGTATTAGGGGTGTAACGGTATCCGTATTCGTCCCGTACCGTCACGGTTCAGACGTCACGGTTCGGCACATGCAGTCACACGGCGAATACGCCTTTTTTTACGAGTGGGAAAAAAGTCTGTCACTCAGGGCAGTATTACACTATATATAATCCAGGGGGCGGTATTGCGCCTAAAAGCCAGCCGCCCGTAAATAACAAATGAAGAACAAGAACAAAACACAACAAAACGAACACAATACATGAAGAAGAAAAGTTAGCTATGGCGAGTTCACACAACACACAGGAGCTAGAAGACCCACCTGCTTCTTTTAAATCAGGTGTGTGGGAACATTTCAGGTTCCCTGTGGACTACAACAATGATGGGGTGCGAGTTGTGGATCGGACGAGGACGGTGTGTCGGCGTTGTTTGACAGCGGTGCGGTATGCTAGTGGTAACACGTCAAACATGCTCAATCACATCCGAGTCAGTCTCAGTCCCCAGCGAGAGGGTTTTCTCAACGGCAGGTGACATAGTTACCACCAAAAGATCTGCCCTCACTACTGACAACGTACAAACACATATTTTTGAAGAAAAACTTGAAAATAGAGTAAAGCTTGAGTACCTTTATTTAGGCATAATAGCCTCACACACTCACAAGTTAACATTAACATGTTAGACATTGCTCCTAAAGGTACAGATTGTATTTTGTTTTATATTTATCATTGTATTTATTTTATCAGGAGATGTTATACAGTTCTGTATTGCCTTTTATTAATTGTGATTGAAACACTTTCTTATTATTTATTTTAATATTTTCAAGACATTCTTTTTAGTTGTACAGCTTATTTACCTTATTTACCTTTACTTACCTTTTCGTTTGACAGCCATTATAAATAATATGGCCAATAATAATGTGTGCGTGTGTGTGTGTCTTACTGTTTGTGGTTTGTTTTTAACTGTGTAATACAGTTAATGATTCCAAATGTTAGAGTTCCATATTTTCATACCAAAACTTGCACTACTGTTAAAAATAAATAACAGCAAAACAAATTATGCATTTGGGACTTTTTTTTGCTTTTCCTTGTTGTACCGAACCCGTACCGAACCGTGACCCCCAAACCGAGGTACGAACCGAACCGTGACTTCTGTGAACCGTTACACCCCTACAAGGTATGTTATATTTGAGAAGATCCAATAATTGACATATTTCCTCCTCTTATTCATTTAAGCTTCCAGATTATACAGAAAACTCTTACAGACAATCTACTGAGTTCTGCCCTCGAAAGCCCAAAATGACTCTCTGAAAAATACTTATCAACGGGTAATTATTTTACTTAAAGCAGAAATCACAGATTGTCCTGTACCATTATCTACTCACAAATAGCCAAAAAACCACCTTCTGATTATTAAAAAGTCAAGTGGAAGAAAAGACCATTTGCGCTAAATGTACTTCTACTAAAAATGGGACATCATTATAGGAACATCAATATAAAAAACCTCTCTATATTTAAGAGGAAAAAATGGACTTGTCCATCCAAGTTTTAATACACATATATTAGATGACAATAAAATGAATATACCAGAAATACACTGTATTAAACTTTTTGCCATAACACTTTACTTCAATTCTTCACACCTCAGAGGTGGAGGCTGTTGCGGCTTTTCCTCGCCCGCTCACAGCCCAGTCGCTCCGTGAGTTTCTGGGGATGGTGACCTTCTACCACCGTTTCATCGCCCGGGCCGCACACATCATGCGGCCACTGTATGAAGCGTTGAAAGGCAAGACCCCCGTCCAGGCGATCGACTGGACAGCAGAGGCGGACGCCGCTTTTGCTTAGGTCAAAACCGCGTTGGCTCAGGTGGCTTTGCTGGCACACCCATCATCTGCGGCTCCCATCTCCATCACAACGGACGCGTCGGACTACGCGGTTGGCGCGGTGCACGAGCAGTGGGTGGAGGGCGCTTGGCAGCCGCTCGCCTTTTTCAGCCGCCAGCTGACGCCCAGAGAACGCAGATACAGCGCCTTTGACCGAGAGCTCCTTGGACTTTATTTGGCCGTGCGGCACTTCCGTGAATTTACGGCGTTTGTTGACCACAAGCTGCTCACCTTTCGCCATGTCAAAAGTGGCGGAGCCTTGGTCGGCACGTCAGCAGCAGCAGCTGTCCTACATATCAGAGTTCACTACGGACATTAAGCACGTGGCTGGCAAGTCAAATCTGGTGGCAGATTGCCTCTCCAGAGTCGTCATCGGTGCCGTCCAGTTGGGCCTGGACTATACTCGCATGGCGGCGGACCAGGTCACAGATCCCGACGTCCAGGCTCTGAAGGTGGAGGGCGCGGGGCTGCGCTTGGAGGACGTGGTGTTCGGCGAAGTGGGCGTTACCCTCCTGTGTGACGTCTCCACGGGCCTGTCGCGGCCAGTCGTTCCCGCCAGCTGGAGGTGCTATGCGTGCTTGTCAGCGCGCTAAGGTGCACCGCCACACGAAGGCCCCTTTGGAGCGTTTCCTGGTGCCTGAGAGGAGGTTTGACCACGTCAAAATCGACCTGGTTGGTCCATTGCCCTCCTCTCAGGGCTTTTCCTACCATGTCATGTTTTTCCTACCATGTCCATCATGGTGGACAGGACAACCCGTTGGCCGGAGGCGGTTCCTCTCGTGTCGACATCAGCCGCAGACATTGCCAGGTCTTTCATTGCGACGTGGGTGTGTCGTTTTGGCACCCCGTCAGACATTTTCCCTCTGACAGGGGCTCCTAGTTCACGTCCGAGCTCTGGAACGCCATGGCGAGTGGTCTGGGGGTTAAGCTGCACAGGACTACCGCTTATCACCCTCAGGCTCTGTGAGCGGTTCTATCGCTCCATGAAGGCCGGCCTCACGGATGGGAATTGGGTCGACAAGCTTCCCTGGGTGATGCTGGGCCTGAGGACGGCGCCTAAAGAGGACCTGCAGTGCTCTACGGCTGAGATGGTATACGGTCAGCCGCTGAGGGTTCCTGGGGATTTCCTCCCTAATGCATCGGCTCCCTGGTCGGCGACGGCCCAGCGGGCTTTCCTGCAGGACGTCGCTGGGTCTTTTGCTCCGGTCCCTACTACTCAGCACGGTACTCAAGTTTGCCGGGTTCCGCGGGGCACGTATTTATCAGGCACGACGCGCACAGAGGCCCCCTACAACCCCCTTACGATGGACCTTTCCGGGTTTTGGAGCACGGGGACAAGCACCTGGTGGTCGACCTGGGTGGCAAAGCCGAGCACGTCTCGGTGGACCGGGTGAAGGCTGCTTACCTGGACTTAGACCAGCCGGTGGTGCTGGCTCGACCTCCGCGACGGAGACGCCCCCCGGCCTCGACGCCTGTCACAGAATTGGGGCCTGCGGCTCCGGCCCCATCTCTTCCAGCGGCCGCCCCTTCAGAGGTCGCCTCCCCGGCTCCCATTCTTCGGAGTCGGGGTGGTCAGCTTGTCGTTCCTCCCCGCCGCACAGACTTTGTGTACGAGTTAATTCTGGGGGGGCTTGTGTGGTGACAGTTACGGGACATAATTCACTGTGGCTTATAGTGTGTGTTGCAACCCGGACCCGTTAGTGAGGGTACCGGGGTGAGAGTTCATTCATGCTAGCTAGTTACACAGAGCAGCTCATGTACTCACGTTGTCTGGATTAATAATAATAAAGTGTGGAAATCCATTCTGAATGCACTGCCTCTGACTCCCGTTCATCGGCTCTACAACAGTTCTGTTTCATATGGGTTTTTCCATAGATCTACGTGGAGGTGTGTGGCGCAGTGGGTTGTGCGTAGGTGTTTGGATCAGGGGGTCACAGGTTCAAACCCGACTGCAGTCGGGTTGTCGTTGTGTCCCTGGGCAAGACACTTCACCCCAAATTGCTCCTGTGGGGATTGTCCACAGTATTGAGCAAGTCGCTTTGGATAAAAGCATCGAACAAGTAACATGTAATCTAGTCTCTTTATTTGCCCCTCAAAATGCACCAGATTGATGTATTTAACTCCAAAATTAAAAAATAAATCTTACCGGGGGGGAAAGCCCCCGGACCCCCTGAAATAAATTCATGTGTCTGTTGTGATTTGTGATTTGTCCACATTTAGACCAATCACAGCGTCACACTCTGCCGCCTATTCTGGATTTGTTTATTGTGCATTCTGTAGACTCCCATTTCTGTTTGAATTACAAAATGGACATCAGAAATTGGCTTAAAAGGTCTAAGGATTTATTCAAACGAAATAGCGATGAAAGAACTGCAGTCGATGGTACTGCTGGCGACCCTGCACCTGCCGTTGCAGCAGCACGCCTTAATGTCACAAGCTTGACCTCGGCAAACCCCGGGGCTGAGTTAGCGAGCCCAAGCCTTGACTCATCAAGGCGGCCGCCACCAACGTTGTCCTCCGAGCAGAGATGGGGTCGTTACTAAAAAAAAGTAATATATTACATTTTACTTTAAAAAAAAGTAAAATATTACACTACTTCGTTACTCTCTGCATAAAGTAACTCGTTACTTTACTCGTTACTTTACTCGTTACTTTACTCGCAGGGCCGGCCCGCCCCTCCCTACAGGCAGATCACGCAGACTGCGGCGCACCTACAGTGTAAACGCGCCACAGTTTTGCCTCTGCGAGACTCCACTTGCACCCCCAATTACTATTGCATTAAGGAAGACATAACACATGTCTTTCTTTTTATATGCTCTAAAATAGGCTACCAGCCACACAACAAGCTAACAGTCTGTGAAACGTCAAGACACTAATGAATGAAACCAGTTCAAGACGCATTATCCTAATTACTTATTTAGTATTCCATAACTTAGTAACAGAGATGGTCAAACTAAAGTGGTAGAGACATGGCAGAATTCCTACAATAAAGCGGGACATTGAACTGTTCACCCGTGAGAGGGCTATCAACAAAAGAGAGCGAGCGGCCCCGTTGAGGGAGTTTACAGATGAAAAGACTCAGCCATGTTTATGCAGCACTGCACGTGGAGATGTGGTCTCGCAAGTCGCGCAGATTACATAGGCCTACATGTATATAAACCGATATAAACCTGCGGCGGAAACCCCTCTTGTCTGTCAGTGAGTGTGATTATTTTATAAAAGTAACGAAGTAACGCGTGTCGGGGCAATGTTAGTAACTGTAGTGTGATTACTGAATTATAACGCGTTACACTACTCCGTTACCGACAGAAGTAATATTATTACAGTAACGCGTTACTTTATAACGCGTTACACCCAACTCTGCCTCCGAGGCACAGCTCCTTGTGCTCCTACCATCACCACCTGCGTTGCCACACCCTGTACCACACCTGCCAGCATCCTCCTGCTCCGTGCTCCGTATGGTTATTTTCATTTATGTTGTTTTTTTTCTGCACAGTGTAGAGTCTTGTTGTGATGAGAGGAATGGAGGTATTTAATAAAAACCTTGCTCGCTGGAGAATAGCTAAAGAAGTCCTGTCACAAGTTAATCGGAGAGGATCACAGCTGGCCACGGATCTCGATGCTGCATTCGGGCTGTGAGTAAACAACTTGTGTCTTATTTTTAGGCTGTCTGGAGGTATGGACAGCTATCAAAGCTACTAAACATCACATTAACAACGATGTACAAATGAAAGTCGGAGACAAATACATATTTGAAATGATTTATTCACGTTTGCAATGTTTTGAACAGACATCCCCAGTCACCTCATTGTCATTTTGTAGTCCTCGCTGTAGCTACGCGTCCGGATATCGGCATCGCAACCACAACCTCACACACTGGTACTGAATGTGCATCAAAGTGTTCCCATGGAGCCAAATATACCAAAAGATAAATGTAAACAACAAAATAAGCGATCAAAATGTGTATTTCCTGGTTATTCGACAATGGCTCCTCAAAGTACACGCCCCATTCCTACCGTTAACGTAACGTAACGAGTTCCCCGGTGTAACCAGTTAAACGGTAACACCGGAGCCTGAGAAACTCCACCGGCGGTCATACGAAGGCTTAAGATGCCCTCACGAATGGCCCGATGTTGCTACGATCAGAGCCGAATTTGAACATTTCCTTTATCGTGTATCCATCTGGTTGTTTTATTGCACAACAAAATTATGTAAATATATTATGTAAATAACCCAATTTGTGTTCTGTGAAACTGAAAAGGATATAATATATTATTTTGAAGGCGAGTTGACAGGAAGTTGTTGTTGCTATGGAAACAACAACATTACGGAGAAAACGTAATATCTTCTACATATAAAGACGGAGAAAGTAAAGAACAAAGTCTGAAGATATCAGTACAGTATCATAGTACTGTAACATAATTGTTTGTGCTACTTTCGTTGCAGTTGTATGTCTTAAATGTAATGTAAATGTTGCCTTTGTGTGTGGTTCGGGGCCATCATCGTGCGAAATTCACAATTCAATATTCGTGTGTCCATCGGGTGTACATTTCGGGACAGTGTGACAGGGGCTTAACAGGATGCTTGTAGCTGACCGGGTGTTGTGCTTCGGGGGTGTGCGGAGTTGCAGTAATTGTGTGAGGTAGAAGGGGGTGAAAACCACCCTTGAATTATGGGATTGGAGACAAAAAGCTTTAGGAATCCAGACTATAACATATAATAAGTACCCTGTATCAAGATTGATGCAAAACAAGTGAAATTTGACCTTTTTAGAGAGATTTAGAAAAAGAAAACCCACCTACAGTATGGGGTCATTTGGGTGTATTTGCCATATCTCTGGAACCCATTGGTCGATGTTGGTGATTGACACCTCTTTTGAACCGTTAGAGCCAATAGAATCGAGAGGAAGTTCCTAAATCCATCTAAACATTACCATTGGTGAATGAGAGTGATGCGCAGCCAGCATGTCCAAAACCGGAAGCTCTCATACACAGTGATGATACTTATATCATTGGAATCTGTGGAATCTCAGCTTATGATATGTTTGTGCAGATTCGATGAAGTATAACATATTTCTACCGTGAGTTAAGTGCGTTAGCACTCTTTCGCTTAGTGCTAATTCATACGCTTGGTGTTAGAGTTGTGTTTTGTTTCGGTAGAAATGGTTCATATCGTCAGTTAGCTGAGTGTCTTCCCGTTAAGTGGGTATGACACATTAATAGGTTGTCAAATGTTAAGAAGCCCTGAGACACAGTTTTGTGAAAATGTTGCTTAACAGGTTAATGTTTAAACAGATCTAATAAATGTTAACTGTTTAAATATATATCCTGAAATGTTCCTGTTATTTAGGGGTGATAGAAGCTAAGGAATTGTTTTAGTTTTTTTTTAAATTAAGGTTATTTTTTTGCCCCTAGTGGCTAAAACTGCACATCACACTGAGACTCTTCTGGAAACTATTTCTATATTTAACGAATCTTTTTTTTTTTTTAACCAGATCTAATAGCTGTTAAAGGTGGGGTAGGTAATTTTGGAGAAACCAGCTAGAATGCGCTAGAATTTGAAAATACACAGCCGGAAAAAATCTGCCACTTCCTCACAGAGCCCCTCCTCCAACACACACGAACGCGCACATGACCAATGAGGGCACAAGATAAGTTTGTGCACAGATGGAAGGCTGACAGGCAGGTAGGCCATCCAGTTATTTTTGCCGGGCCGGCTCAGATGATTGGTCGTGCTTTTTACAGCGCCACGGCTTCCACAGATGACATTTTGTAATGGATGTAAAGACTGCATCTAACTAGATGTTGTTCTTCTCTAGAGGGCAATACTGCACAATCACTGTGAGTTTAAGTCTCTACTGGATTTATGTGTATGCGTAATGGATCAGGGTTTTTTTTTAACTGTAATGGCTTGAAATCGCCTACAGTATGTTTTGGGTGACCTTTTAAATTTAACCAGATCTTTATTTTGCTACCCTTTTCCTGTTTTTTAGGAGTGCTAGAAGCGAAGGAATTTTAAAATGAAGGTAATTGTTTTGCCCCTAGAGGCTAGACTCTAGCCTAAAAAAAACTATACTATTACTACTACTACTACTATTACTATACTATACTAACGATACTCTAGCCCAGGGTTGGCCAACCAGTCAGAGGTTAAGAGCCACATTTTTTCTATGTTACTGCAAAGAGCCACATCAAACACACTGATACCGCTTGTTTCAGTTTTTTGTTTTCTGGAGACAAGATTTCAACCACGTCACTGATGCATTTTTGTGGCATTGGCAGGGCCGCCTTAATGCACGGGCTGACCTGGGCTGAAGCCCAGGGGCCTACGGAGATCAGGGGCCTATCATGAGCCAATTTTTTTTTTATTTCGGATGTTTTTAATTTTTTTTTAAATAAACAAAGTCTTGGCTTTCAGAATATTAAACTTTTATTTCCAAAATCACACGATAAATACATTTTTGAAGCTTGTAAAGGGAAGAAGACAGCTCTCCCTCGCCACTCTGCTGTTCTGCTGTTCCCCTCCCTCCGCTGAAATTATGAATGTAAGGCGTATAGTAATCTTAGATAACACGGCAGGGTCCGTGACAGTTTGTTTTCATCTGGTTTCAAATAAACAAAGTCTTGGCTTTCAGAATATTAAACTTGTTTCGGCAAATTCAGATGATAAATACAACTTTGAAGCTTCGGCATAATACTAACAGCAGGCATGACAACAGCCGGTGTTTCTCGTGAGTGTTTTCCCCGGGAAACAAACACAATACACACAAACGCAAAAATACACAAACACACACACACACACACACTTGTGAGCTTCCCCCAGACCAGTAATCCAAACGAAAATATCTTCCCTCCGTAGTATTTTGATAATTTGCTCCGCTAATCAATCAGATCGATGGATTCCAGAGATTTTTCTCAAAAATGATGACTCCGAAACAGTCAGTGGGCACCACCTAACAGCCAATCAGAATGAGAATATGTTTCACATGTGATTTATTGAAATTGCGAGTGATTGAGTGACGAGGACTTGCTACGTGGAGGGGAGCCAACGGCAACCGGACAGATACATGAGGGAGGCCCGATACGTCACTCATCTGGAGGAGAGGACCAGGCGCGCGTGGCAGAGTGGAGAAGTGCGATCACAGAGCCTGCCGAGGCTATAAATGACTTTGATTTGTTGTTTAAATAGGGGGCCTACAAAACCAAAAAAAAATAAAAAAGCCCCAGGGCCTGATGGCAGGTTAAGGCGGGCTTGGGCATTGGGATATATATTTTTTAAATCCTCTGGAGCAGAGAGAGGAGCTGTGGATTATTGTTATTGATTAATGCATCAGTGTTTCTTAGGGTCAAAAACACTAAACTCACAACTTGAAATGAAAGCGTTTAGTTTATTTAATAAAAGAGCTCATGTTCAATGTGAAAAGTGACAGTAGTTATAGATTATTTGCAATTTGGTGCTATATAATATATTTAAAAAAAAAAAATTATATATATTTTTTAAACACCTTGAATTTCAGGGGGTGCGCGGGGCTCCGTTGGCGGGGTGCAGCGCCCCTCCAAGACAATGGTAGGGGAAACACTGGATAATGTTTAATCAACGATAGGTTTTCCCCCCCTCAAAGGTGATTGGTTCACTGCATCGCAGGTATTATTGTGATTGGCTCTTGGGCCACATCCAAATTAGACGCGCTGGCATCCTCTCATACTGACACCTGACACCACACATACACACGTAGGGAGAGCCGGGACGAAAGTAACACGGGACGAAAGTAACGGAGCGATTTTATCCGAGCCCAAACAACTTTGACCGGCCAAATTACGTCAGAATTATCAGCATTCGATACTTAACAGACCTACTAAATATCAGGTTTAACTCTGAGGAGTAGTGTTGTCACGGTACCAACATTTTGGTTTCGATACCAAGTCAAGAATTGCGATTCCGATTCTTTTTCGATACTTTTCTTAAAAAAAGGGAAACAGTCTTAAATGTAATTATTGTGCTTTATTTCACACCAGAACCATAACACAAACTTTTAAACAATGAGAACAATAAATAAAATAAATGACAAGAATTCGTATTAAATAAAATTAATACATGTCTTACAGACAGGCCGAGGCGCAGCGGCAGTTGCACTCCCACTTGCAGCCATGCTTCTCGTTTTCTCACATGCTCTGGCAGCTAGCGCATGCACGAGAGAGGGGAGGGACTTAGAGCGTGCTTGAGAAGGGAGGGGCTGCAGGCACGGCTGCAGTGCAGGGAGTGGAAGCAGAGCGCTGAACACACACGGCTCTTATTAAACAGCGCTTTCTCACCGGAGTACTTTTCTCCGTCATTCTTAAAGTACCGTTACTAATGAAACGGAGGAATCGTACCGTTTTTAACGGCAGGGTATTGTGGTACCTTTCAAGTATTGTATTTGGTACACCGTGCAACACTAGTCAGGAGTCAGTGTCTCTCCCCCAAACTCACACATATAAAATTCGATATGAACTGAAGAGCCGCATGAAACTAGGCAAAGAGCCGCATGCGGCTCGAGAGCCGCGGGTTGGCCACCCCTGCTCTAGCCGCTTAAGTCTCTACTGGATTTATTTGTATGCGTAATGGATCAGGGTTTTTTTTTTAACTGTAATGGCTTGAAATCGCCTACAGTATGTTCTGGGTGACCTTTTAAATTTAACCAGATCTTTATTTAGCTACCCTTTTCCTGTTTTTTAGGAGTGCTAGAAGCGAAGGAATTTTAAAATGAAGGTAATTGTTTTGCCCCTAGAGGCTAGACTCTAGCCTAAAAAAAACTATACTATTACTACTACTACTACTACTATTACTACTACTATACTATACTAACGATACTCTAGCCGCTTAAGTCTCTACTGGATTTATTTGTATGCGTAATGGATCAGGTTTTTTTTTTAACTGTAATGGCTTGAAATCGCCTACAGTATGTTCTGGGTGACCTTTTAAATTTAACCAGATCTTTATTTAGCTACCCTTTTCCTGTTTTTTAGGAGTGCTAGAAGCGAAGGAATTTTAAAATGAAGGTAATTGTTTTGCCCCTAGAGGCTAGACTCTAGCCTAAAAAAAACTATACTATTACTACTACTATTACTACTACTACTATACTATACTAATGATACTCTAGCCGCTTAAGTATCTTCTGGAACCTTTGTTGATGTTTAATAAATTGATCTAATAAATGTTAACTGTTTAAATATATATCCTGACTGAATGTTATTATATGTTATTGCTCACTCATTTTGAGCTTTAGTCTGTTCTGGAAATGTTTTTATGTCTTACTAAAATCTGTTGTTGTTTATCATGTTTTCTAAAGTTTCATTGTCAAGGCTGCCTTCTTGGTAGTCGTCGGGGACATCTGGGACGATACTAGAAAGGAAATTAATGAATCTTCTCCACCATGGTGTTTTCAAGGCGGCTATCTCCTGAACACAACGTTCTTTCACTTGTTGGAGTTCACGGATTCTCTCAAGCAAATTCATTATCTCTGAATCCTTCTCAACAAAAATGCGTTCCTTCTGTTGTTCCAGTTCGTGATTTCTCTCATGCAAAGTGACTATCTCTGAATCCTTCTCCTCAACAAAGCGTTCCTTCTGTTGTTCCAGTTCGTGGTTTCTCTCATGCAAAGTGACTATCTCTGCATCCTTCTCCTCAACAAAACGTTCCTTCTGTTCTTCCAGTTTGTGGTTTATCTCATGCAAAGTGACTATCTCTGAATCCTTCTCCTCAACAAAGCGTTCCTTCTGTTGTTCCAGTTCGTGATTTCTCTCATGCAAAGAGACTATCTCTGCATCCATCTCCTCAACAAAACGTTCCTTCTGTTGTTCCAGTTCGTGATTTCTCTCATGCAAAGTGACTATCTCTGCATCCTTCTCCTCAACAAAGCGTTCCTTCTGTTGTTCCAGTTCGTGATTTCTCTCATGCAAAGTGACTATCTCTGCATCCTTCTCCTCAACAAAACGTTCCTTCTGTTCTTCCAGTTCGTGGTTTCTCTCATGCAAAACTACTATCTCTGCATTTTTCACCTCAACACAACGCAACTTCTCTTGTTTGAGTTCCTGGTTTGTCTTTTGCAAGGCAGCCATCTCTGCATCCTTCTCCTCAACACAGGGTTCTTCCAGTTGTTTGAGATCCTCTGCTTTGTCATTATGATGCATCTTGAGGAGCTTTTCATATTTCATGTTCAGTTCCTCATAGTTTCCGCGCAAAACTTTCTGCTCAATTTTCAGGGCATTCATTTTAACATTGTGCCTCACTTCTGGTTCCACCTTCACCTCATTTTCCTTCTTGTCCACCTTCGCCTCCTTCTCCACACAATGCTCCTTCTCTTGTTTCAGTGTTTGGTTTTCCTTCAGCAAAGCAGCTATCTCTGCATCCTTCTCCTCAACATAACGTTCCTTTTGTAAATGGAGTTCCTGGTTTCTCTCACACAAAGCAGCTATCTCTACAGATTTCTCCTCAACATAACGTTCCTTTTGTAAATGGAGTTCCTGGTTTCTCTCACACAAAGCAGCTATCTCTACAGATTTCTCCTCAAGACAACGCTCCTTCTGTTGTTGGAGTTCCTGGTTTCTCTCACACAAAGCAGCTATCTTGACAGTTTTCTCCTCAAGACAACGCTCCTTCTGTTGTTGGAGTTCCTGGTTTCTCTCACGCAAAGAAGCTATCTCTACAGCGTTCTCTTCAACACAGGGTTCTTTCAGTTGTTTGAGTTCCTGGTTTGCCTTTCTCAAGGCAGCCATCTCTGCTTCGACCTTCTTGTGTGACCTCTGGAGCATTCCGTATTTCATGTTCAGGTCCTCATTGTTGACGCGCAAGACGTTGTGCTCAATTTTCTGGGCTTTCACATTCACATTTTGCCCAGATAGCTCTGCTGCATTCTCTGTATATGCTTTCAGCATCGCTTCCTTCTTCTTAGTGCCTTCAATCTCAAGCTTATTCCTTAAAGTCCTTTCCTGCTCCAGCAACAACTTGATTTCCTGATTTTCTTTTTGCAGAATCTCGAGCTTGACTTCCATCTCATCTCTATTGTTCATCTCCATCTCTACTGCGGTGATGAAATGACCTGTTGTTAAGCAAACTGAATATAATTGTTCAACTGAATTAAAGCCACAAAAATGGAGTTCACTTAGATTATCTCGTTAAAATAGACGTGCAAGTCTACCTAATGTTAGCTTGCTACAAAACCTATTTCTGCAATGATCTGACACTAACTGGAACAGTTCCTTCTGCCTTCTGACTGATGCTCTGATGAATTCACCGTCACAGCTGAGACCTGCAAACTTCTAAAGCATCAAGGCAAAGATGATGTCATCAATCTGAAGGTTCCATTTGCTGATGTCAGCGAATGCATCAGCTGACAGGAAGTAAGAATGGACCCATGCTGTTGCCTAGCAACGCAATTATGTTTAATACATAATATTAAGAAATGTAAACGATCAAAATGCTTTATTAAGTATAATGTATGTTTGTGAAAGAGACAACCAAAGGAAACTGGTGTCATGATTCTGTTCACGTCTCCTCTCTCTGTCCTTCACTTACGTGCTTTCGTTTTTTAACCTCCTCCCATTTACTTCACGGTGGGAGACAGGAGATAATAAGGGGAGAAAGGAAGCAAGCTCATTGAAAACCAACAAGATGCAGCCGTACAGTCAGCCTGGACAGTTTAGTGATTCACTGCCATCCCCTAAAAGCTGTTAAATTTGTCACTTTGTGTTTCACAAATGTAGGGCTTTGTCACTAATGAGTTGTGGAATGATCAATTCCAGCATTACAACTTTTACACAAAGTGAGCAATTGATTTGTTATGAATCTAATTAAAAACAGCTCCATCGTACAATTATATAACAAACAATCTGGTAATGTTAAAACCCTTTTAGTACAAGAGGGATCTTACAATAAAGAAAATATGCAAACACTGGTTTAGAGGGAAAGTGTATACAAATGCAATGTTGACCCCTTGTCCCACACTGCAGGACAGTGTCATAGACTGGACTGAATACATGTCGGTCATCTGGCTCTTCCAATTCACCTTATCCAATAAACGTCATAAATCCAAGAAAGCAAACCCATTTTAGGCTTGAGTAATTATAGACAATTATAAGCAAATAGCTGTATGGAACAGTGTTGAGCTGATAGTACAGTTATATTTAAAAAGTAAGTAGGTCGTTATTAAAAAGAATAATGATAAATTAAATAATAAGTAGGGGAAAAGACTACATGGCAGATCCAGATAGAGCTAATTATTGTTCTTGAGATCCTTAGTCCAGCGGAGGTCTTATGGAATGAACAGAGCTCTGTGCCCATTTCTAGAGAAACTGCGTAGGCTACACCACGAAAGAAGGCATCTGGATCTGTGGGTGGAGATTACGGGTGTTATCCTACATGATGTCATGGTCCCTGCTGCTCACAGACCTAGAGGCCACCCGCAATACCAATTCAGGCCATGGCATAAATTGTAGGTCCTTTCCTCATTACCTTTCCGTTTACTTATATGCACCACTGCCATGCTCACCTTTGCACTGGCTCTACATTTTGATCTGAACTACAAACCTGTTAAGTTCCGTGACTGTGAATCTTGCGCGCTGTTGAGGTGACAGCATCTTTCAACAGAGAGCCAAATTAACGCTGTGATGACACACATAGTCTCACAACATTAAAACATGCGAGGCACACGCAGTGGTAGCTAGTAATGAGGCTTCGTAATGTGCACTCCAGTTTTAGGAACAGGTGTTAATTGTGGTATGGAGACGGTTTCTGGTTATGACAGTGAGTGATGGCAACCAACATGTGAAGGAGAAACACGGAATGTACTCGCTGAAGAACTGTAGAAGGGTTTTTGGAATTCAGTTCTTGAAAGCATGTGGATGCAGGTTTGCTTTCTTGATAAGGCTTCTGTGTTTTGCTCAAATGTCAAAGATGATTCCAAGATATTCACACCATCCAACTCCTTGTCTGGACTGCATCCTGAAATCAACCACCAACCACCTCTGAGTGAAATTGAAATCCAGCATTGTATTGTTGCACCATTTAACGTTAAAATCATAGAGAAGAACCGTGTTCCTGCTCAGAGCCTGAGAGAAGCGCTGTGTAGTCAGCACATTTAATGAGTTGGCAGTTTGGATGGATGCTTTCACAGTCACCATAGAGCATGAACAGGAGGAGGGATAGGAAAACACCCTTGTAGTGAGCTTGTGTTGGTTTTCAGTGTGTTTGAGTGACCAGTTTGTTGGCGAGGATGACAGGCTACATGGTGTTGAATCCAAAATAAATATTAACAAATGGAAGCCTGGCAAAGTTCCGCTCTCCTTCAGGTCCCTGTGAATCTAGCAGGACAATTTTAGCATCATGTTCTGTGTATATTTGTACTCATTTTCAATGTTGGTAAAAATATGTTGTTTGTTTCTTTAAAAGCAGCGATGTTTTGACTTGAATACAAGGACACATTCTGGATTACACTAAAGGGGCCTACCCTTCATGGGTGATTTGCAGAGGTTAAATCTAAGATTTAAAAAATGTAAGTCAGGCTCCATTTTAGTATTTCCGATGTGTCCATTGGAGTCCAAACTGTTATCGTTATTTTATTGTTGTTCATAAAGACTAGCTCTCCATCAATATAGGAAAATGTGTCTGCATAAGATTAGGATGCATATAACTATAAAGTATTTTAATTAAAGCTTTGAAGATATCTGAAACAAAAGGGAAATCCCTTTAAAGCTGTTCACTTCTGAGGGAAGAAAGTAGAGTGTAGATGTCAAAGCGAGTCAATAAATACAGTGAGTTATCTGGGCTCCACACAAAGGGAAGGAACATCAACAGGGATTCAAGCTGTGAGTACAAGCCTTCAACAAACCTGACATCCAGCTCCCACTGGGTAACAGGCAGGGGTGACTGCACCACCACTTGTGTGCATCACCCGGGGTCACCTGCCAGAGACAGCCTCACTCCTCTGCCTCCCAAATCTGCTTCATTGTGGCCCAACACACTCCACAGCCATGTGCACAGCCTGGTCTACCGGAGTCACCAGAATTTGCATGTGAGGCGCATCCACTGTCGGCTAGCATTACGGCTGATATCCCTTCTCATTGATTCCGACGTCTTCTCACATTTACATTTATTCATTAGGCAGACGCCCGGCTACCATGCCTCCTGTGCGAGTTGTCTTAGCTCGAGCTTTCTTGGAGTAATGTTCTGACTGTCTGCAACAAGGAGTAAACCACAGCATACTGGTGTCCTTCCTCATCCACAGGAATATGCTGACTGTTAAAGGAGATGTATTTATCAGAGAGAGAAAGAAGGAAGAGAGACACAGGTTAAGACATAGCTCTTGTTTTGAGACCTCTGAATGAGAGGTGCGCCAAGTTGTCTGTAAACCTTAACTAACCTTAACTGAGGGAATACACTCAGCAGTTTAAACCACAACATAGCTGAACTGTGATGCAGATAAGTTCCTACACAATTATACATCCTCTTTGATTTTGAGTTTACATATTATGAAATGAAGGATGTCACGTAATTTTCTTTCTTTTTTTAAGTAAACCCGGCTTTTATTTCACTTAACTTCCCTTAACACTACTTGTTCTTCTTGTTCCTGCAGGTGTTATGTGGATGACAAAGTGTCCAAAGTGGCCTGGCTCAATCGATCCAACATCATCTATGCCGGCCAGGACAAGTGGCCTCTGGACCCCAGAGTAGATCTGGTGACTAAAGGACAGCTCGAGTACAGCCTGCGCATACAGAAGGTAACACTGACCTAGAAACCGGACCAAAATGTTTTGGTTTTTTTATTCTTTGATTTCATCGTTAGATTTAATAACAGCTGCATTTAAAGATGGGAAAGAACCATTTGTTTCTCCTCCTTAGGATTACATTTAAATATTATTAAACATAACCTTCATAAGCATATCTGTTTTTTGTATGTTCATCTATTCATTTTAACCCTTTTTTGTGCTTTAACAACAATACATAATCATTTGAAAATAAACTAATGTTAGACTGGTATCAGTATGCACCCTCTGCTAGACAGTAAATTAGATTATCCTCCCAGAATGTTAAAGTTATCGTTTTCATTGATTATCAGTTCAGCAAGTCTTATTAAAAAATAATACATGTTTTCATAAAGGGTTAAGTACCTCATCTAAACTGTCCATGCTGGGAGGTCTGCTGAAATGCTGATCGTATCTGTTATGTAAGGATGATCATTCATTACTCATGTCTATAAGCTTTGACTTCTTACAGTTGAATTAATTAATAATAATCAAAACATATTATATTGTAAAGTTGATTGAGATAATTCGACTACTTTCCTGTATAACGTTGTTTCACTGAAGAATCATAAATATTTATTTCGAGAATATTGTGAATGTTTGTCAAAATAAAAATTATAGAGTAGGATCTTGAAAAAGTAACATGTAGGAAGATAAATGAGGATAAGATGCTCTGCCAGGCATATGATAAGATATTTTCAAACTAATGAAAACAATATTGTATTTGTGATTGTGTATAGGTGGATGTTTATGATGAGGGGTCGTACACCTGCTCCATACAGACGAAGCAGCAGCCCAAGACCTCACAGGTCTACCTCATTGTACAAGGTAAGTGGCACCTACACATAGACACCAGCAGCACACAACACACAACCAATCCACGCCAGCCGTACAGATTTACACTTGGAAATGGTGTCAATATATTATATTCCAAACAGAAGCTAGAACAAATTTGAAATGATTATGTCATATTTATTAAGAGTCAATCGCATCATTGTCCAACTGCCCACAAGCAGCAAACAGCAGCGTCACCAAACTCTGTTATTAAACGTTGAAATGTGTCCCTCTAAGGTGCCTGTAAGGAAAATATATGAATATTTATTGTCAGGGAAAAACTGCTCTATGTCACAAACTGCCGCCTACAGCAATATAATGTCTTGTTCCAGTTCAAATTAATCTTGAGTGCACTTCAAAAGCCTTGAGCAGTAGTTTTCCATCTCAAAGAAAAAAAAAGTTTTACCTCCTGAATGGAGACAGCCAGAAAGTTGAGAGCAAGAGAGATAAGATGTTGCAGGGTTTGATCTTATAGGCCTGGAGGGTGGCATTTTTATATATATATATATATATATATATATATATATTAGGGCTGTCAAACGATTAACATTTTTAATCAGATTAATCACAGTTTAAAAATTAATTAATCATGATGAATCACCATTCGAACTATGTCCAAAATATGCCATTTCTTTATGTATATTGTTGTGGGAATGGAAAGATAAATGAAAGAAGGCGGATATATCCATTTAACTGTGTACAGTATGTATGTTTATTATAACATTTTTCTGTGTGTCAAAATGAAAGACAGCCCACACACCTATCAATCATCAAACCGTGGGGTCTTAATTAATTACGTGTTGATTTCTATCAACGGGGGAGTACTTCAGGAAAGTCGACGGGGGGGGCGCTAGTGGAGTACTTCGTGACCACAGAGTGTGAACGTTGTGATCAGCTGTTTTAGCACAGTTCTCCAGTGAAGGGGAGGAGTCTCCCTCCGCAGCCAGTTGGCGTAGTGTTGGCACAATTCCGTTGTACAGACCGACGTTAACAGCAGCCCTGTCTGTGCACACGGAGACCGACTCTTTCGTCCGGTGATCTAACCGCCTTCTGGAAAAGCTTCACAAGTACGTACGTACGCAAATGCGCTTTGAGACACAAGTGACAGACAGTACGCATTTCAGATTATGCATTTCAGATTACGCACATAACCTGTGTACCAGTTAGTGCATCCCTGTACTCAGGGGCGTAGCTGGGGGGGGGGGGGGGGGGGGGGGGGGGTTAGGATGATTCCAACGGCCCAGCACTGGGGGGGGGGGGCCCAGAGAACACTATTATTATCTTTTTATTAATATGGTTTTATTATTATCCTAAAGTAAGTTAATGTAGATGACTCAAAAGTATAATTCCCTGTATTAAAAAAAACGTCACAAAAGAAACAAACCGGTGCTTGTTACTCTGTTTGACAGAATGAGCACCCCTCCCTTCATTCATTGCATGGTATGGGCGCCTGAGCAATGGAGCAAGCAGAGCAGGTGCATCCCCACAATTGACCTTGAGGGAGCAAACGTGTGCTTTTGCACCCCCACTTTTTGATCATATGAAAAATATGATATGTCCCCCCCAATATATCACTGTAAACATAAGTATGTAATTTCAATCGAATTAATAATACGCAATGAAAGAACTTGTGCTGATTATAGACACTTAATAGCGAGTTTTTAAGTTTCCAAAGATTGTGACCCCCCCCCCCCGCATTTCGCTCACAATGGTTTGATCAACTGCCTCCCACCCACAGCAGTCCATGCAGGTAGGCTGAGTGTAAATCACCGCGACCAGTCTGTCATTGGTGGCAGAGGCAGACCTTTTCAGTAAGTTGTTCAAACAAAGAATATGTTAGACATGTCTTTACTTCTACCACTCAATACAATAAAACACATTTATAATCATCACCTTCTCTTCATTTTCGCTGCATTGAATTACAGGTCATTCTTTATGTTAGCTAGCGGTTAGCTGACGTTTGCTAGCTAGCTAGTAACATCAACCAGTGTGTGTGTTTGACTAGCTAGCTACCTGGTAGATCGAAGCCCATTAGAGTTTGAGTTTATTAGGATCCCCATTACAGTAGCTGTTGCATGACAACAACTAGTCTTCCTGGGGTCCACACAAAACATAAAACATTACATTCGACAAGACTTTTACAGAACAGTAAATAAAAAACTGATTTCCGAAGTCCATTTTCCTTCAAGCATTGACTTTCATATTTTCCATCATATACCACTTATTTTCTGATTTCATTTAATTGGAAAGAAAATAATGATAATGATAATAAAATAAGAATAAAGTACTTATATCTATCTGCATTTACAGATGCCAGCCTTCAATTCTCTTAAGGTACAACTACCTGAAATGAAAATAAAAGAAGAATGAATTATAGAATGATAGAAGATAATATGATAGAAGCCCATCTCCTACTGTAACTAACCTGCACACTGTGTGTGTGTGTGTGTGTGTGTGTGTGTGTGTGTGTGTGTGTGTGTGTGTGTGTGTGTGTGTGTGTGTGTGTGTGTGTGTGTGTGTGTGTGTGTGTGTGTGTGTGTGTGTGTGTGTGTGTGTGTGTGTGTGTGTGTGTGTGTGTGTGTGTGTGTGTGTGTGTGTGTGTGTAGCCAGCCAACCAGGTAGAACATGGCAGAAAAAAGAAAAAATCATGTATTCAACCCAGTTCAGTGTATTCATACTGTATTGCTCTCCTGTGTAGAATGATGTGGTGGTGACAGTGCAGACTCAGGGAGGAGGGAGAGAAAGAGACACAAGAGTTACAGGTAATGGAAATATCAGTCAGCTTAAAGTGTAGGATAACATAACAAATTAAGACACAAATACTTGAATAATATATTCCCCCCTCTCCCTTTCTTTAGAGAGTAGCATAAAGATTGTGTATTCAAACCAGTTCAGTGTACTCATAAGTGTATTGCTCTCCTTAATGTAGAATGATGTGGTGAATGTGCAGACTCAGGGAGGAGGCAGAGGAAGTGAGAAAGAGACCCAAGAGTTACAGGTAATGGGATATCAGACAGCTTAAAGTGTAGGATAACATCCCTAGTCAAAAAATGCTATAGGAATCTCTATACGTTTTTGGAACCCTATAGGAATCCTTTAGGATCCCATAGGATTTTGAGACAGTTCTGTGCTCTATATTGCAGGAAATTGCACGTACAGGTGTTCATTAAATTCTGCCATGGAGGTGGTCGTGCCTGACCCACTCCAAACCACCCCTTGCCTGCCAGTTACTAATCTTGCAACCCCACTTTCAACTATAACTAGGCGGCACAGCAGCGCACCAGCAGCTTGCAGCTTCAACAGACTGACAGGAAAATGTCCTCTACAGCTCATGAATCAGGAGCTCAGAAACGAAAGAAAAAACGTCAGCAAGAGGAAAATAATAAAAGAGGTCGACAGCTAGTCACCAAGTATTTTCACAAGAAAGGTATTTATTCACAGAACTTGTTTTGAAGCCCATAACAGCTTGGCCAACATTTTGTGGCTGACGTTAGCTACCTGTTGCTATCAAAAATTAGATGAGTGTAGATGAGCCCAGTGAATTTGTATCCAGCAGCTATGCCCTTTTGCTATGGCTAGCTAACCTAACCTGTATAATGTTACATGCTAATCACATCTGCTCTAATGCACAGATGCGGCTTCAGGATCAGTACCCCTTCCCTCAGGCCAGCTCCCAGTTGAAGGAGAGGGAGGTAAAGCAGCAGGGCTTGGGGTTAACAAACAGATTTTAAATATGCTTACCATGCATTGAATACAACTTTAGGTAATATTCACATTTAGTTACTCTAGTTCTTCCAGTAATTGCAATACCATTGACCACTGGCACATTAAATTGAGGTTGTTACAGTAGCTATAGCTAGATTTGAGCAATTGGAAAATATCTATACAAATGATTATTATTATTATTATTATTATAACAATTAAGAGATAGATCGAGCTGTACTGTGTTATTACTATTATAGGGCATTTTATAAATTATGTACACTATGGATACTCTAGAGCCAGGGCCCTCGAGCAAGGCAGCCAACGAGGAGAGCAGAGGTGAAGAGGCAGAAGTACCAGTACAAGAAGAGGTCGAGGACCATGAAAGCAGCACAGATGAGGAGGAAGCAGCTATGGACAGTCAATGTCAGGGACAAAGTGAGGCTCCGACACAGGATGCCACAGATACTGAGCCACCTGTAGTGGTGTCTGAGGTAGAAGATCTGCTATCACTTGACCCAGGGTTGTTCCCAGCTAGGATGAGTGACAAGGACAGGGCAACTATTGTAAATAAATTAGCAATGCGAGAAACAGATCAAGAATTTCCACATGATTCAAAGGGAAAGAGATTTCCAGATTACTTGAAATACACCAAAGCAGATAAGGGTAGGGGAAAAGTGAAAAGGGACTGGTTGATTCACAGTGAAAGTGCAAATGCACTGTTCTGCATACCATGTGTTCTTTTCTCCAAGGAGCAAAAAATACCCTCTCTTAGTACTTTGAGTAGTGACCAGGGATACAAGATGTGTGACGTCGAGTGGCGTCGCATGTATGATAAATTCCCAAGCCATGAAACAAGTAGGAATCACAGGGACTGTTATTTGCGATGGAAACACCTACAGTGTTCGGTTATGACGGCATGTGGCGTTGATCATCAGTTGCAGAGAGAGCTACAGTCTGAAATTGAGAAAAACAAAGCTATCTTGCAGAGACTCCTTGATGTCACTCTGCACTTGGCAACGAGGAATTTAGCTTTCCGAGGTAAAACGCATGCTTTGGGCGATGTCCACAATGGACATTTTGTAGGTACGCTAGAACTTTTGTCACGATATGATCCACTCTTGAAAGACCACTTAGACAAAATCAGGACATCCAAAAAAGGAAGCCAGCTAACTCATTATCTGAGCCCAGACATCCAGAACGAGTTTATTGAATTGTGTGGGGGAAAGGTTTTAAAAACCATTCTGACGGAAAGGGAGGATGCCATATACTATGGAATCATTTGTGATGCAACGCCTGACATTTCCCACACCGAGCAAAATGTTGTGCTCATAAGATATGTACATTATAATGAAGACACAGGCGAATGGGAGATCACTGAAAGATTTATTGAATTCAAAGATTTCAACGGAAAAACAGGATGTGAAATAGCAGGCATGATGGAGAGTGTGCTTCTGGATCTAGGGATAGACCAAGCCCAAGCCCAAATACTGAAAAAGAATAATCTTGCTACTTTCTCACCTTGTGCCTCCCACACGTTGAATCTGGTAGGCGTGCATGCTGCAGAATCGAGCCCTGAAGTGTCCAACTTTTTTGGTTACATTAACCGCCTCTACACATTTGTAAGTGCCAGTCCATCTCGTTGGTCTATATACAAAAAGAAAACAGGTTGCTCTGTACATAGGCTATCTGACACTCGCTGGAGTGCGAGAATTGATGCTGTGAAACCTGTAGCAAAGCACCTACCTGGTGTCATTGAAGCCCTTGCTACCATACTGAGCTCATGCAGTCTCACAGGTGAGGCCAGATCTGAAGCTGTTGATCTGAGGAACTACCTCATGTCATTTGATGCCATTGTCCTTCTCACCATTTGGGTGAAAGTATTGCAATCTATTGATGACAGAAATGTGATACTCCAGTCAGGGAAAATCTCAATAGAGGTGGAGGCAGGTAATGTTGCTGCACTAAGAGATGAGATGCAGACTCTCAGAAACGGATGGGATGCTATTCTGTCTGAGGCATCAATGGTAGCTAAGGAAATGGAGGTTCCACCTCATTTCAAAAAAGAACTTTGCCGTGAGAGGAGGAGGAAGAGGTTTCATGATGAAACTGCTGAAGGAACAGGTCAGGAGGATAGGCCAGAAACAACATTCCGTAACACTGTGTTTTTCACTGCCATGGACCAGATCATAAGTGACTTGGACACTCGGTTCCAAACAACAGCAAATATTGTTGAAGAATTTGCTGCCATACTTAAAATTGGGAAGTTGAGTGACAGTGTCATGGCTTCTGTGTGTCAGCCACTGAGGGAGAAATACTCACAGGATCTCACAGATCAGTTTGAGAGTGAGATAAGGCATCTCAATAAAATATGTTCTGCCACTTTCCCCCCTGATTGTAGCTCTCTTGATCTACTGAATGCAATATACAAGATGGAACTCCAGAGCATTTTTGGAGACGTTTGCATTGCCCTCAGAATTTTCTTGACGCTCCCAGTTACCGTAGCTGGTGGTGAAAGATCATTTAGTAAGTTGAAACTTATCAAGAGCTATTTAAGACCTACCATGTCGCAAGAGAGGTTGAACAGCCTTGCAATGTTATCGATTGAAAGCAAGCTGGCTCTGTCACTTGATTTCAAAGAGCTCGTAAAAGATGTTGCCACCAAGAAGGTCCGGCGATTGGCGTTCGGGATTTAGGGATACAAATCCAGTCTATGACAGGATTGTGGGATGTTTCCCTATAGTAAGCTGACAGGCTACAGCCCACATTGTGAACAATTACTATCTGATGCATAGTCCTCTAGCACTACATTTTTCATTGTTTGCTGTAAGTGTGTTCATGTCCTGAGAGTTTATCGTTTTATAATTGTGTTCAAATCTTCAGTTAATTTATACTTTTGTCCTTGTGTTGTTCAAATCTTAATTTAATAAGTCAAAGAATGTTGAGAATTTTTGTTTGTTCATTCCTGTATTGGGTGTAATTTTCAATTAAATAGACAGAAGATAAAGTCGATAGTCAGTGCATGTTGATTTCTTGCAGTCCATTACAGTTCATTAACTTCAACAGGGTTTTCGAGGTTGGGTTTCATCGTGTCGTTTAGGGGGTGGACGCAAGGTCATGACCCCACCAGTATCCAAGAATCCTGAATTGTCCCCACCAATAGCTCAACACTTGTCACTCGCGCCTCCTCGAATTACTTGCGCATGTAACAGGTAGGGCTTTAGCACTCTGCTGAGAAAGGCAGCAACCCGGCCGCTACAGCAAAAAAGCTAGTGCAATGCAATAAATAAATGGCCAAATTTGTCTTAGCGTGCGCGCTAACGCGCACTCGCATGGATTGGGGGCCCACAAATAGATTCTTTCATGGGGCCCAGAATTTCCAGCTACGCCCCTGCCTGTACTACAGCAAAAGTATTCTCCGTCGGGACTTCCTGCAACAACACCACGCCGTTATCTTGATTCTGATTGGCCAGAAGACATTATCAAAGATATTCTATTGAGAAGACGATCACTACGTGACAAAAGTTTTCAAAACCGTTTCTGGTCTTCGGTATTTCCAGACAAGTGGCTACTGAAATCAATCTTACTAACTGCTGTCTGTGCAATTCTCGGCGAGAGTTGGCGGACTTTATTTTGCTTACTTTAACATCATTTTTCATGTTGGGGCTAAGCCATTTCTTGGTATGGGTGTAGCCTACCCCAGCCATACCCTGGCGCTGCCACTGTTGGGATGTATGGGGCGGGCCATTCTGCACATGCGTTAAATATTTTAACGCAATTAATTCAAAAAATGAATTACCGCCGTTAACGCGATAATTTTGACAATTTTATATATTTAGTTTTAATTGTCACCAAAATGCCTTCCAATAGTTATCAAAGAGTTTAAAGGTTGTACCTCTTGAGATTGAAGAGAATCCAATGCTGTACAAACTCTTTTATCTGTACCTCTTGTGTCTGATCAAAAAGGTTCATGCATCCGTGTTCGTTATTCTACATGTTGTTCCCTGTGCCATGGCTTAGTTAAGAATTGAGAATATTACTGTATGCACTATGTGACTTACCATCACTATGTGGAAGACACACTGCCAGTGGCGGCACCAGAGTATTTTTGTTGGGTAGTCTATGGTAGGGCTAACCCATACAGTGGTGGGGCTCAAGTCAGTATTTGTAGCCTAATGTAATATTACATACACGCTATATCGCACGATCGCACCCATTGACAGTGAAAACACAAATTTACTCATGTGATCGAATTGTTTTGGTGTTTTAGATTTGGTTACCAAAGTCTTAGGATTACAAAAGTATTGAAATATTTGAATTACACTGTATATAAATGTGTTATTCATGTCTAAAATGAAATTTTATAAAATTCGAATTCTGAGTAAAACAGCTGTCAATCACTCTACTTTCACCACAGCAGGGACTGAGATATATCAGGACTGAATAATTACTTCATATCACATAACAAGGTTCATGTGATGTGTAAAAAAAAAAAGAATTGAGCATTAGAACTTTTTTTTTCAACCAACAATTTATTATAATACCAACAATGTATATAAATATTAGGGGTGTAACGGTACACGTACCCGTACCGAAATTATTCGGTACGGGCCCTTCGGTTCGGTACAGGTGTGTACCGAAGTGTACCGAACGAATATAACGTTAAACGTAAAAAATTGAGAACGTGAATAACTTTTTGGAAGTAATCTCAGGTGCTGCGTCGCAGCATTCAGAGTAATTTGCTCACATTGGGTTCAACGCGTCATAGAGCGAGCAGGTCATTTCATTGGATGAGAGGCATACTATGAGAGCTGGTCAGAGGGATGCGTTCATATGTAGTCAGTAATTTGAGGAACTGTCGAAATGGCGAACGCAGATACAGTTGAGCTCGAAAATCCTCCAGCATCATTGAAGTCTCCGGTTTGGGAACATTTTGGTTTCGCAGTTACGTACAAGGATGACGGACAAAGACAGGTGGACTGAACCAAAGCTGTTTGTCGGCATTGTTCAACTAAAATTGGTTACGCGGCTGGCAATACATCAAACTTGCACACTCTTGAAAAGGCATCACCCGAACGTGAATATCTCCGGTACCAAAAGAAAAAATGACTGAAGTGCAAACCCAACTCCCACTAGCATTTAAGCCTCCACCACTCGCAGAAAGTTCAGACCGAGCCAAAGCTATTACAAACGCCAAATATCCTTATGTTGCCATGTTAGCAAAGCGCTACCTGGCTGTATCTGCTACCTCTGTCCCTAGAGAGGGTGTTCTCCACAGCAGGAGACATTGTTAGTGCCAGCAGATCTGCCCTTTCGGCAGCAATGTGGACAAGTTAATCTTTCTTTAAACAACATGAAAATACAATGACAAGCAAGTCATAATGTCAAACTGGCTGCTTAGGTGCTAGTACAGTTCAGTTCAAATACAGATTATTTCAGTTCATCGACATGCTGCACCTTAATGTTCATTTTATTTTGTATTTATTTGAGTGAATATTCACAGTTTAATAATAATTAAAAACCCAAAACTAATAGTTTATGTTTTGTGAGTACTAGTACAGTAAAGTTCAAATACAGATTATTTCAGTTCATCGAAATGCTGCACCTTAATGTTTATTTTATTATATTTTGTATTTATTTGAGTGAATACATTATTCACAGTTTAATAATAATAATAAAAATATATATATATGTTTTGTGAAAAAAAATTCTGCTGTACCGAAAACGTACCGAACCGAACCGTGACCAAAAAACCGAGGTACGTACCGAACCGAAATGTTTGTGAACCGTTACACCCCTAATAAATATAACTGCAAAATCTCACTATTTACAATATTGAACATCAGAACTTTTTTTCCTTCAACCAACTATTCATTATACACTGACAAAATGATCCTTCCTCCAGTAGATTGTCCAGTTTCAGCAGCCCCATGTATTTATAGAAATCCTCTACAGTCAAGTCAGTCCATTTGTAGGTTTTACCCTTTCCCATCTCCTGTGCAGCCCGCTTGTTTGTGTTGGTACAGAGTGTCTGTACTGTTAGTGCACTGAAGAACAGCTTGAACAGGTCAAGGGGTTTGTTTGATACTGTTGAACTGAGCTGTGGCCCGGGTGTGCGAGCAGGTTGAAACCTGGAGACAGGGGGAGCAGTGTCAGGGTCTTCGCCTGTCTTCCAAGACAGTGGAGCTGGCTGTGTGGGAGGTACGTGTGCTCTACGAGACCTCTTTGCTGTCCGGGTTGATGGTGATGGCTGTGGCGGAGCTGAGGTGTATCTTGACCTCGTTCCAGGCAGAGATGGAGGCAGCTGTCGTGATGCTGGTCCGCTAGTGCTTGGTGGGGATGGCAGTGGTGAAGGCCCTTGATCCACGGTAGATCTCACTGTGCTGGAGGCTCCTGGATGAATGTCATCTGTGGGCCACTAGGCCCAGGCAGCTGTGAAACCTCTGTAAAACAAATAAAAATTGTGAGACCACACACACACACACACACACACACACACACACACACACACACACACACACACACACACACACACACACACACACACACACACACACACACACACACACACACACACACACACACACACACACACACACACACACACACACCACACACACACACACACACACATATAAATAAATTAAATGTCTCCGTTGTGGGACAAATAAAGGATTATCTCATGCATCTACACATGTAACCTTACTTATACACACCGAAATAACGTTTACACATAAATAAAGTTTATCACAGACACACATGTAAATAAGTCTGACAAAGTCTCATCTGTACAGAACAGTATGATCAAATAAAATACATGTCTATAAATGTCTCCGTTGTGGGACGAATAAAGGATTATTTTTATTCATCTACACATGTAACCTTACTTATACATGCCAAAATAACGTTTACACATAAATAACATTTACACAGAGTAAACGTTTACTAATCAAGAGTCTATTTTGTCCCGAGAAAAAGTTCATGAGGGGAAAATAAAAAGGTTGATAAATCCATTGTTCATTTTCGCGGTACTCCTCACAAAATGGCAAATGCACTACAAGTTATATTTACACTTAACCATCCTCAAATGGATCCCTGCTGTCCCTGTATTCTTCTTCTTCAGAAGAGTCGAAGCCTTCAGGTTCTGATGAGCCATCTTCTTCACTGCCGCTCGCGAAAATAAAATCCAGCGCGTCCGCAACGGTAAAGTTCCTTCGAGCCATTTTCTCTTCTTCACAGACTAAAAGACTGAAACTGATGGGAGACACCTGTTATATATTTTTGTATTGGTGGGTAGGTCCTTAGATTTCTAGAGTGTCCATTGGTCATTTCAGCCCGACATGGCTGCCGGCCGGCCGAGATGTCCTTGACTGACACACAAATCCACCAATCACACACAGTGTAACGCCGAATCAAGCTGCTTTGAGCGGCAATATTGGCTGCTGTGCCCTGGGTACAGTCTCACAGGAGATACTCTTGAAAAGCTACGATTCTAGCGATTCCGCAGATATCTGAATCATATGTCTACTCCTTACAAGCGAAAATCTATGATTAAATTAAATTAAAATATTTAAAAACATTAAAATAATGTGCACTTTCCGACACCGACTTTCTGTGAAACTAAACCAAACAGGAGTCAGTTTAATGCACATCTACTATAATTTTGACAAATATCTATGTAATAATAAAATGTTTAATGAATGCCTTGTTTATATCTCTGTTTCTGTATTTCAAAGGTCCACATTTTATTTTTTGTAAGAATTTCTGCCATTTATGTCAGACAAAAAACAACACAAGAACCTAATCAATTTGGTCGGAACACCCTAAACATAAAAAATCCACTTATTCCTTTTGCAGATATACCTAGTTATATTTTGCTACATTATGTTTCAGCATTTCGGTCAACATGACTTTTAAAAGATAAGAGATCTCTTCTGGTAGCTGGTGTCTCTCATGCTACCTTCCTGTCTTATTGGCAGGCTCGTAAATTAGACAACTTACATCATTGTTTCTATTAAATTGTCTTTTGCTTGCTTTGTTGGAAAAATAAATGACACATTTAAGCTAGTTACAAACTTAGTTAACGTGCTAGACTTTTTAAGCAAGCCTACTTAATATGCAACACCTGCAGAAAGAGAAGCAAAGATGCATATTTACTAGGGGTGCACCGAATGGGAAATTCTTGGCCGAAACCGATACCGAAAATAGGAAACAGTTGGCCGAAAACCGAATGCCGAAAGGCCGAAAATGATTAATAGAAATATATATATATAATGTATACATTTTTTACCAATGTTGTTCAGCTACCTGATTATGGAAATATACATGATTATGGCAAAACTTAACTTAAATAATAATCACTATTATGGGTCCATAAAACATTTATTCAGCACTTTTGAATGCATACAGTACATTTATATATGTCATGTATTATTGCTAAAAAACATGATATCGCAGTCTTAGTGTCGCCAACTCGTTTCTAATATGCAAAGACAACAAATGCGTCTATGATGTATTTTCGATCAGACGAGATCTCTCTCCCCCGTCTGTGTGCGAGGGGGCGGGGCAGTTTACACACACGCAGCTGCTACATGCAGCGGAGCACACTGCGGAGATGGCGGAGAGAACGCGCTCCGAGGTGTGGTTAAACTTTACCCGTCTCGATGTGGAGAATACTTGTTACCATAAGTGCAATAAGAATTTAGCATGTAAGCACGAGCAATTTGTCTAAACATTTAGCAAAAGTGCACCGCATGCAGACGGAGGAATGTACCGGGTTCGACCGTCTTTCTAGCAGCTCTGTAGCCCCATCCACGAGTAACGTTTCCACGTCAGGTGTTATGTATGCTAGCAGCAACACACGGAGTTAACTACATGATACAAACATGGGTTAATGATTAGAGGTAACTGAGTTATTTAGTTTGTTAAAATTTCAGCTATTCTGTTTACAGTCTGTCATCAGATTATTTAATACGATTTGTTAAAGGCTCAGGGCAATCTCGATGACAAAGGTCAATGTTCCCCCCCCCCCTGTGAGCCAGCCGCGAGCATGGTCGCCGCGTCTTTATTACGTCATCACAACAACACGTTAGGTTACCAACGTAAGCCTGTTCTGACATTCGGTGATATTTTTTCGGCCCTTTCGGCCGAAAGCCGAAAGGGCCTTTTTAACCATTTTCGGCCGATAATTTTCGGTGGCCGAATATTCGGTGCATCCCTAGTTATGTTGTATAACGACATGATAGAAAATCAATCACAAAAACAATGCCTACCGCCACATTATGTCTACTTCCAAAACCTGGGAAAGATCATCAATACATGAGCAACTACCGACCCCTAAGTCTTCTTAACAATGATTACAAAGTGTTTGCAAAAATCCTAGCCCTTCGCCTGGAGTAAGTTATCCCATCCCTAGTGAATCTAGACCAGGTAGGATTTGTAGCTGGACGCCAGTCAGCTAATAACATGAGAAGGCTGCTCCAGGTTATATTTAGCGCTAACTCCCTCTATCTCCCAGCAATGGCAATATCACTGGATGCAGAGAAAGCCTTTGACAGAACAGAATGGCCATATTTATGTAATGTTCTATCAACATTTGGATTTGGCCCTGTCTGCAGGGGCGGATCTAGACAAATATTCATGGGGTGGCAAGAGGGTGGCAGGAGAATTTCAGGGGTGGCATCCCCTGGCAGAAGTATATGCTGATTTAATCGCAGTCATATCAATCAATGTTAACTTAGAAAGCCACAATATTGATATTTTAACTCAATAACATTAGGTGACATTATTGTGGCACATCAGTAAAGCCTTACATATTGTTGTAAATGAGAGGTTTTTACAACCCACCTCGGCTTCGCGTGTTCGTTTGGCGAGCTGCTTAAAATCATAACAGGAAGGAAATCAGAAGACACCAGGATACCAGTTAAACAATAATCTGTTTTAATTATAAAAGGTAATAATCCAATGCAATACAATACAATATAATATAATATAATATAAGGAGTACTCCTGCACTGGTTCGCGTGCTGCTTAGATCCTTCGGTCCTGACAGCCAGAGAAGAGAGAGCGAACACACAAACACAGACAGGAGATACAAAGGTACCACGGGGAGGAGTCGGGGAAGATTCTCCTCCCACAGAGCCCATCCTGCAGCATTCCAGAAACTTTAGTTGTGTCTAAAGAATATTCCCTTGCTCACAAAGATATATACAAAGGTTTAATTTCTCATATTCCCAGCTCCTGGTTACACAGACTGCTTATTATTAATACAAAGTAATTAAACACACACCTCTACTATTCAAGATATGTAGACTTCTCTGACCTGCTGGAGATCCTAAGAAGAATATCCCCTTCCCCCCTAGTCTCCTGTCCTGCATAACTGCACCCCCTTTATGTTTGTAGCAAATTTTAGTCCTCACATTTATGAAAGAATAAAACAGAGAAATCAATATAAAACACAAGTACAGGTATCGTTTTGAGCAGTAATCCCATCTAGCTGCTGCAAGACACACTTCTTCCCCAAACATCTTTAACGCACACACATCTTTATCATTAACAGAAGTTGATTGTTCTTTTTAGCTTAAGGGCTTCTGTGAACTTCCTTTCACCTCGAAGTCCGCGTTTACTGGAATTAATGCATTCATTGACAATTCAGACTGACTATTGTCTCTCTCTTAACTGTGTGACTCAATTCTCAAGGCCTGCAGGATGCGCATCATTAACTTAAGAAGAATGTAACCATTATATCTGGGGAAAATGTCCCTCGCAGTTCCCTTGTTAATTTGCAAAGACCATTAATGATTAACCAAGACCCTCATGGCCCCTAACTGCAACAAGACTTTCTGAAAAACATTTAACGGGTAATCTTTTCACTCAAAACAGAAATCACAAGTAATTTTGCATTTTACCTACTTACAGATCTTACAAAAAACCACCCTTTTGATTACACATAAAAGTGGAAGAAAAAGACTATTGCGCTAATCTACTTTTAAGAAAAAGGGAACATTGTTTGAATATATAAAAAAACCTCTCTATATTTAAGAGGAAAAATGTACTTTGTTCCTTCAACTATTAACACACAGGAATGTATAAAACCACACATATATTAGGGATAACATGATGCAACACACCTCTTATATAAGGGTGACATTAAAATGAATATACCAAAAATATGCTGTATCAAATTTTCTGCATAATACTTTACATCAATTTCCACAATATACATATATAAGGTGCCAGACATAATTCAATGAATTGTAACTGAATGAGTTGGTTTTCACTCTTAGACCAGCAGGGGTACCAAATCTATGCAGACTGCTGCAATAAGTATTAATTAACTGTCTCATCGATGTGCGTCTGTATGAATATGATAATATTAACAATCATATTATTCCTATCAGCTGTCAATCACTGTTATGATTCACATATTCAGTGTTATTATTAAATAAACTATATTTTTTGGAGGAGTTAATGATGAACGTTCCTCAAGATGCTTGCTCACCCTCCTTCAAATTTGAAAGACAAGTAATTACTAGCATAAATCAAAATAATCAAAAGAACAGTTCAGCGCCCCACAACTTCATTGCAAACACTTACAACCTTGACTTTACATCAGAAAGAACACACATTAGAGAAGTGACTAACTGCATCAGTTAGGGTTAAAAAATGTGTATTCAGCTAAAACATATACATCGCTACAGTTATTATCCAGTGGAAAGCCCTTACCTACTGGCCTAGTTAAATCAAAGTGGTCACTTTTTTTTGGCTGGGCAGTGTAGTTTTACACACCGTCTTATTTGACTTTCTCAGGACTTGAAACAGTTTTTTGGGGGCAGACCCCCACAAAGAAGAAACATATATTTACACACATAAGGTCATCATCTTAACAGTTTATTATGCTCATCGAGTCATCCGTGAGCAGAGCATCAAGTTGGCATGCCTATAACAGCTGAATGTGGCGATTACCATCTTGATCAGCAAAACGCCTCACCAAACGTATTAAGATTTAAAGCTATGGTGCATTTTGATTCAATGCTGACTACAGCCAAACTTGCAGGTTCTTCTCTGTCATTGTAGACCGCAAACATTGGCGGCGCCAGAGTATTTGTGTTGGGTAATCTATGGTAGGGCTAACCCATACAGTGGTGGGGCTCAAGTCAGTATTTGCAATGTAATTACATACACACTATATCGCCCCCCTTGACAGTGAAACGCCACGCGTGAGGTTTAGATGATTTCCCTGTCTCAATCCAAATTGAACTATATGAAATAAAAAGGCACATTTGTCTTGTAGTAAATAAAAAGGGTGACCTGGAGCCAATCCTGCAATTTACCCACAAGTGAAAGAGTTGACATGCTGAAAACCCAACCTCTGCAGGGGGGTCTGGGGGGATTCTCCCCCAGGAGATTTTTTGAAATACTAACATAAAATACACATTCTGGTTCTCTCTTGAGAAGAAAAATAAATAAATCTATTACTACACGACATATTTAAAAAAATGAATGCCATTTTTGTTTTTTTGTTACTTTGTTCTGAAAGCTGAACCTGCTGCTCCTCACAGAGAGAAGAGGGAAGAGGCTATGTGAATTACTTTACATTGTGGATAAGGGTGGATAGCCCGCCCCATTGTTCTGTGTGTCAAAATGAAAGACAGCCCACATACCTATCAATCATCAAACCGTGGGGTCTTATTTCATTACGTGTTGATTTCTATCAACACGTAATGTTGTATCGATGTATATAGAGATGTACTACCGTAAAAGTATTCTCCATCGGGACTTCTGCAACAACATCACGCCGTTATCGTGATTCTGATTGGCCAGAAGACATTATCAAAGATGTTCTATTGAGAAGACGATCACTACGTGACAAAAGTTTTCAAAACCGTTTCTATTCTTCTATTTCCAGAGAAGTGGCCTTGCTGAAATCAATCTTACTAACTGCTGTCTGTGCAATTACTTACTCCGCAAGTTGGCAGACTTTATTTAGCTTACTTTAACACTCATTTTTCATGGTGGGGCTAAAGTGGGGCTAAGCCATTTCTTGGTATGGCTGTAGCCTACCCCAGCCATACCCTGACCGCAATACCTCATTCCTTCCGTCTACTTGGATCCGAAATGCATCTCGTTTGTGCTGTCCCCCGTTCAAATGAAATCGCCGCCAATCATATTTCCATGCTTGTGCCAGGGGTGGGAGGGGTTACAAGGCTCGGGTCTTGTGCTGCATTCACTTGCACTCGGACATTAAAGATTTTCTCTCATAAATGTCCGATGAAGCCACAACTTTTCTTTCAAAACAAAGCTGCCAACTGGGGTGGCCACCCCGTGCCACCCCGTAGAACCGCCACTTGCCTGTCTGTATGAGATGGTTTAAAGCTCTTTACAATAAGCCAGTCTCCTCAGTCAGAAGCAAGAACATACTTTCTGATCCTTTCCCCCTGCATCGGGGAACACGGCAGGGATGTCCAATATCCCCTCTAATATTCATTTTAGCTCTTGAGCCCTTGGCTTGTGCCATCCGGGAAAATCCAGGAATTATGGGTATCCCTAAATTCGGACAACAGTTCAAAATAAACTTATACGCTGATGATATCCTTTTAACATTAGTTGACCCGCTAAACTCTATACCTAAGGTACTAGAAGTTATTAGAGAATTTAGCTTATTTTCAGGATATAAAATAAATTGGAATAAAAGTGAAGCCATGCCACTAAACTGTCAGACTCACTCTAATCACTTAGGCTCTGCTCCTTTTGTTTGGAAAGCTCGGCTATGGCACAAACACCCTTTTGGGGCCTCAGTCTCTCTCCCACAAGTCAGGACCCCCTGTTCTTGGTCCCCTCCTCTTCTCTTTGTACACAAACTCGCTCGGATCAGTCATTAGCCCGCATGGTTTTTCATACCACTGCTATGCTAGTAGTTATAATGATACTGTTTCAATCACATTAGTATGCATGAAAAAGTGACGCGTGACACGCCCCCAATTATGCAAATGAGCTAAGTCCCGCCTCCCATTGTTCGAGATCCTTTGATGTGAGTGGGTACAATTATGTTAATGAGCTAAGTCCCGCCTCCCTTTGTTCGAGATCCTTTGATGTGAGGGGTGAGGTGTTATAACAGGTAGGTGTGAAATGCCCCCCTGTGTAGTGCCTTTGTTGTCTAATTCTTTGACAACAAAGGCACCGCCCTCCCAGTGCCTCTCCCCCTTTTTCTCCACCCCTTCCTTTGGCTATGACGCCAGCAGATAGTGGGGTGGGTGGAATTAGGTGAAAATAGAAATATGCTCAAACTAAATAAAAAGACAGTCATTTCCACTTACCAAGTCACCTTTTAAAAAAGAAAAATGGCCAAGAGACGCCTCGATATGGGTTTAATCAGCGAGAGGCTTACCGCCATCCGTCCGGAGCGCCAGTCAAGAAACGAATGCAGCATCTGTGCGGGGTTCAGACACCTCCAGCCGAAGATCTGTGCACAAACTTATCTCGTGCCTTCTTTTGGTCATGTGCGCGCGTTCATGTGTGTTGGAGGAGGGGCTCTGTGAGGAAGTGGCAGATTTCCCCCCCCGGTTGTGTACTTTTCAAATACGTAAAGAGGGAAATAATAAAATATCCTATTCCCCCCATGATCTTTGTCTTTTTTTTTTTATAATTACTTCACACCACTATAAGGAAACCCAATATGAAGTTGTGTGAGGTTGTATGGGTGTAATATTATAATTTGTTGTATGCAACAAAAAAGGTTTGACTGCAAAAGACTCTCACTTTTTACAGAAGGCTCCTCATGTTCTTTTTAAGTTTTTGTGAAACTGTTAACTACAAGGAAATCTCTGTTTTGCAAGAGGGTATTCATATTCATTTGAAAAGATCTTATTTAGGTTTTTTAATAGTGATACCTAAGGATATTCTCTTTAGTTGTATGGATTGTGAACTAATGTGTAATTACTTTATTAACTATAAGAAAGTCTCTCTGAAAGGATCTCGAACAAAGGGAGGCGGGACTTAGCTCATTAACATAATTGTACCCACTCACATCAAAGGATCTCGAACAATGGGAGGCGGGACTTAGCTCATTTGCATAATTGGGGGCGTGTCACTTGACACTTTTTCATGCATACTAATGTGATTTAAACAGTATCATTATAACTACTTATGCTGACGACACCCAATTCATTCTGTCCTTTAACCCGCTCAGAGACCCAGGTCATTGCACTCTGCTGGTCTAGCTGACATCTCTCAGTGGATGTATGCTCACCACCTCAAGTTCAACCTTGACAAGACTGAACTGCTTTTCCTTCCGGGAAAAGATTGTCCCACTCTTGACCTAACAATCAACATCGGCACCTCTGTTGTTTCCCCGACTCAGACTGCAAGGAATCTGGGTGTGACCCTAGATAACAAACTGTCCTTCACTGCAAACATCGCTGCTACAACCCGTTGCTGCAGATACACGCTTTACAACATCAGGAGGATACGTCCCCAGCTGACCCAGAAAACAATGCAGGTTCTGGTCCAGGCTCTCGTCATCTCATGCCTAGACTACTGCAACTCCCTCTTAGCTGGCCTACCTGCATGTGCCATCCGACCTCTGCAGCTCATCCAGAATGCAGCGGCTCGTCTGGTCTTCAACCTTATATAGCAAGGTATATACACTGAACAAAAATATAAACGCAACACTTTTGTTTTTGCTCCCATTTTTCATGAGATGAACTCAAAGATCTAAAACATTTTCTATATACACAAAATAACCATTGCTGTCAAATATTGTTCACAAATCTGAAAAAAATCTGTGATAGTGAGCACTTCTCCTTTGCCGAGATAATCCATCCCACCTCACAGGTGTGGCATATCAAGATGCTGATTAGACAGCATGATTATTGCACAGGTGTGCCTTAGGCTGGCCACAATAAAAGGCCACTCTAAGGCCACTCTAAGGCACACCTGTGCAATATATATATATATATATATATATATATATATATTAGGGCCGGGACTCGATTAAAAAAATTAATCTAATTAATTAGAGGCTTTGTAATTAATTAATCGAAATTAATCGCATTTTTAATCACATATAAATATTTGACCTGAGAACAGTGAGAAGCAATTTTCACATGGATTTTAGTATACCATTAGGCGCAGTCACACCGCAGTACTTTTCCCACAAAGGTTCATGAGAACTCTTTGAACCTGGGGGTGGATTAGGCAAATGAAGCCGCTGACGTCACTTCTTCTTCTTCTGCTTTGGGTTTACTGGCAGGCCGCAAACCACTTCACGGCGTATACTGCCGCCCAAAGTCCCCGGCCGGAAGTCCCCGGAGTTGGGGACTGGCTTCAGTAGAAACTGCTGGGACTCCCGGCAGCTTCTACTGAAGCCTTCCGAGTAAATCGCTAGAACGCCGACACCTCCTCATCTCCACCGCTCCCATGTTTTATTTTGTGTTGCCATAAGTTAGTCTCTCTGCGTTTCTGCGCTAGGCTAATGCTAATGCTAATAATGCTAATGCGAGGATAATAAAATGGCGGCTTCACAAAACTTTTTGGGAGTTTTACGGGGCGTGGTTTGCAATCCGCCCAGCCAATCAGAAATATAGCTCTTTTCTCACAAGAGAGCCGCACGAAAGTCCCTGCTCTCTAGCAGCTCTCTGCTCTCTAGCAGGGACTTTCGTGGGGGTAAAAAGGTTCTCATGAACTAATTTTAGTACCGGCTCTTTTTGGTGTGAACGCGATAAAAGAGGCTAACGTCCACGCTAGCTGCTATATGTTTTGCATTGAGGTGATACTTGAGGCTTGATGTGCTGCGGTGATATGCAAATTCCTTTTTGCATAATTTGCACACAACCGTGCTCTTATCGACGCTTCCATCCGTCCGTTTTTTAAAACAACATTTCCCACTGTTGTTCACTGTGGTTTGTTGTTGTCTGAAGTCATGAACGTTAGTTGGTGCTCCAGTATAATCGGTACGCCTGAAACTCATCCAGTGAGAAACGTTCCGCGGTCCAAAAATAAGTGCGATTAAAATGCGTTAATTTTTTTAACGCGTTAATTTTTGTGTAATTAATTAATCTTAATTAACGCGTTAAAGTCCCGGCCCTAATATATATATATACACACACTGTTTGCTGTTTATCTCCAATTATGCACATATGTATATCAGGGTTGCCAACTCTCACGCTTGGCACACACTTTCACTCTCTATCTCACGCTCTCACGCTGCCCAAACTATTCTCACGCCAAAAACAAGATGAACCGGCGATCGTTTTTGGTTGGTTATTTACAATGTTGAGTTGACAGCTGCTCAAGCTGTCGATCTGCTCCCACCACTCTTAACAACGTTAATAAACAGCAGAGCAGTGGGAGCCGGTTGGTTGATCCCCGACCCGTATTGCGCATGCGCAGATCTAAGATCCAGTAGAAATGATAAAAAAGTATTGTTCTACTAGGCCAAAATAGAGTCAAAGAGTATATGAGAATGAGTGTGTTAATTCATATATTTGGCAGTAAGTCTGTAGATGTGTGTGTGTGTGTGTGTGTGTGTGTGTGTGTGTGTGTGTGTGTGTGTGTGTGTGTGTGTGTGTGTGTGTGTGTGTGTGTGTGTGTGTGTGTGTGTGTGTGTGTGTGTGTGTGTTGTGTGTGTGCACCTTTGTTAATTAAGAGGACTTTTGGTATGAATACACACCGACATTAGCCAGACATTTTTTATTAACAGGACAGGGTCGGTGTCCTGCTAATAAATAAAAATTCTAAAAGCGTAGAAGTGTTTCTATAGGTGTAGAAAGCTTAAATACCCAAAAAAAAAAAAAAAAGACCTTTTTATACACAAAACCCAGAAATTGTGTATTTTCTGTGTGTCAGAAGAGCACTCATACAGCTGGTTTTTGGTATTGCACCCGCTCATGAATATTCACACAGAAGGAGCTCTGATTGGCTGACTGCCGGATGGTCCTGACAATTCATGTTTCTGTGAAAAATGTTGTGTGTGTAATAAGAATAAGAATAACATAGTAATAATAATTAATATTATTATTATGTTATTAATATTATTATTATTATTATGTCTAATACTACCTACATTTCATTGCAGTTTAGAGATGTAATTATCAGGCTTTTGTTTAATACTATATTATATCATTATGTCTAATATTTCTATAATTTCATTGCACCTCTACTGTAGCTTTTATCTGATAATATACTTTAAGGTACTCAGTGTTTTAGGAGTCCATATCGGTCTTTGTCTCAAGACCACTTTTTTGAGGTCTTGTCTTTGAATTGACTGCATTTTACCATTGTATTGTTTCATTCTTAGACAAGGCTGAATTTATTCCAAGACTGCTCAAGATCTTAACTGCGGGGATATTACATAACTTCCATTGTCAAATGTAATTGTTTATTTGTTATTTATTGTTATTGGATATAAAAATGCATGCCCAACATACAGTACTCTACCTTGTGCCCTTAGTAAAAATGTTGATTTTGTTTAGTCAAATTAGTCCTTCAATATGAATAAATGCTCACAAAATGGTTCAGAAATGTAAAATCAGGATATACATATCTCTCTCCGCACACATATCTATCATTGCACACATAAATGTGTATTGTTTTATATAAATCTGAAAAATTCCACATTATCCAAATTTTGTATCAAAACATGAATATTTATTGCTTTTCATGTATAAAGTGCTCTGCATTTCATACAAAAAAAAGGCGAGTTTGTGAATGCAGGTTGAATAGTTTATGTATAAATGTAACAAAACAAAATATATCTTTAATGAAAATTGCTAACACTTTAATTAAAATACTTGTGGATATCTATTACAAACATTCTTGTGTGGATCAAAAACATTTTTAGAAATAAACCACATTTGTGCAGATAGAGACATTTATATATAAATCCTAATTCAAAGCATGATTGAACAACTTGTGCACCTTTGTACATACAGTTTATGCTTTAATACTGTTATCCAGAGTGACGTGGTACATTGTTTACCACTATTTAAGTAGCACTTGCCGACGGCCGTGCTCCACCGGCGTTTCAGCTACCGTTTGCTAACTGGAGAGGAATCATTCGCTGTCTGACTGTCACACAAGCAACGTCCCCTGATACATATTCCCCAATAAATTCACATGTTTGTTAGCTTTAAATGTACACTGTTTGGTAATATAGCACTGAAAAGAGTTTCTGGACAGTGATAGCTTAGCCACCGCAGACGTCTCGCTGATTAATAACAAGCTGCTTTTGCTGTACCGGCGTATTTTCAATATAATCTAACTTGTGCTGTTCTGATATAACAACATGTTTAGCCTAAGTATTAATAACAGCTGATAATCAGACAAGCCTGTATAAAACAACAACAGAAGAACGGCTTGTACCACTGTTATGACGGTCAATGATAGTAACGGATAGTCAGCTAAAATGTGGTGGAAAATGTATGGGTACTGGTTAATATTACGTAGCATTACTACATATGTACATTAATATGTGGGGTTGTGTTATAATCACTGCGTTATCGGCTCTACTGCTTATGTAGCAACTGTATTGTTTTCTCCGTACTCGCTATATAGTTACATTACATTACATTGCATTTAGCTGACGCTTTTATCCAAAGCGACTTACTTACAAACTTGAAAAAAACAGAATCATATAAGTACATCAGGTTTCATAGAGCCAAATCATTTGAAGTGCAATCTTCATCCACAAGATTTCCACTGAGGCATGAAAATGCTGCCATGACATCTGAGTCCCACTATGATGACATTACACAGGTGAGTTAACCACAACTCAATGTTCGTAATAGTTACATGTTTATTTCAAGTTATAAACCATGAAGACTGGATTTGAATGCTGAGGTTCGATACACGGGTCCTGTGTATCACTCTACTGGACCGCTTTAGACACTAAGAGGACTGTGTGTCAATGCTGTTTTTCTTCTTAACGTTAAACTGAATGATCATACTCTTTAGATATTAAATACTATAATCAGTGTCTTTCTACCTGATTGTGTTGTTAACTCACAACAAGAGCCAGTAAAGCATTTTCTAGAGCCGCCATTTTATTATCCTCGCATTAGCATTATTAGCATTAGCATTAGCCCAGCGCACAAATGCAGAGAGACTAATTTATGGCAACACAAAATAAAACATGAGAGCGGTGGGGATGAGGAGGTGTCGGCGTTCTGGCGATTTACTCGGAAGGCTTCAGTAGAAGCTGCTGGGAGTCCCAGCAGCTTCTACTGAAGCCTTCCCCAACTCCGGGGACTTCCGGCCGGGGACTTCGGGTGGCAGTATACGCCGTGAAGCTGTTTGCAGCCTGCCAGTAAACCCAAAGCAGAAGAAGACGAAGTGACGTCAGCGGCTCATTTGCGTAATCTTCCCTCAGGGAACTTATTCCGGTGTGAACGCGATCTGTACTAAGTGCCGGGGCACTAAGTGCCGGGGCACTAAGTGCCGGCAAAGTACTTGGTGTGAACGCGGCTAATGTTTGTATTAGTTACATATTTATTTCCAGTTATAAACCATGAAGACTAGTTTTGAATTGTGAGGTTCGATACACGGGTCCTGTGTATCACTCTACTGGACCGCTTTAGACACTAAGAGGACTGTGTCAATGCTGTTTTTCTTCTTAACGTTAAACTGAATGATCATACTCTTTAGATATGAAATACTATAATCAGTGTCTTTCTACCTGATTGTGTTGTTAACTCAGAACAAGAGCTTAGTGCCCTGGGGTACTAAGTGCCGGAGCACTAAGTGCCGGCACTAAGTACGGCAAAGTACTTGGTGTGAACGCGGCTAATGTTGGTATTAGTTACATGTTTATTTCAAGTTATAAACCATGAAGACTGGATTTGAATGCTGAGGTTCGATACACGGGTCCTGTGTATCACTCTACTGGACCGCTTTAGACACTAAGAGGACTGTGTGTCAATGCTGTTTTTCTTCTTAATGTTAAACTGAATGATCATACTCTTTAAATATTAAACACTATAATCAGTGTCTTTCTACCTGATTGTGTTGTTAACTCAGAACAAGAGCCAGTAAAGCATTTGTATACTACTCTGGATGTCTAGTGATTAAACTTGGTCCTTCTTCATTCACAATATTTCCACTGAGGCAGAGACTCTGCATGAAGATGCTGCCATGACATCTGAGTCCCACTATGATGACATTCAACAGGTGAGTTAACCACAACTCAATAGCTGCGTTCACACCGGACTACTTTTCCCGGTACTTTTCACGTTTAGTTCCGTTACTACTGCTTATGTGGCGTTCACACCAAAAAGAGTACTTCAAGCCGGGAACTTTTACCCCCATTTTTAGTGCCTGCTGAGAGATGGTACTTTCCTGGGGGAAAAAAGTGCCCCAGTTCTGATTGGCTGGGCGAATTGCAAACCCCGCCCCGTAAAACTCTGAAATGTTTTGTAGAGCCGCCATTTTATTATCCTCGCATTAGCATTATTAGCATTAGCATTCGCCCAGCGCACAAATGCAGAGAGATTAACTTATGGAAACACAAAATAAAACATGGGAGCGGTGGAGATAAGGAGGTGTCGGCGTTCTGGCGATTTACTCGGAACGCTTCAGTAGAAGCTGCTGGGACTCCCAGCAGCTTCTACTGAAGCGTTCCCCAACTCCGGGGACTTCCGGCCAGGGACTTCGGGTGTCAGTATACGCCGTGAAGCTGTTTGCGGCCTGCCAGTAAACCCAAAGCAGAAGAAGACGAAGTGACGTCAGCGGCTCATTTGCGTAATCTTCCCTCAGGGAACTTATTCCGGTGTGAACGCGATCTGTACTAAGTGCCGGGGCACTAAGTGCCGGCAAAGTACTTGGTGTGAACGCGGCTAATGTTGGTATTAGTTACATATTTCTTTCCAGTTATAAACCATGAAGACTAGATTTGAATTGTGACGTTCGATACACAGGTCCTGTGTATCACTCTACTGGACCGCTTTAGACACTAAGAGGACTGTGTGTCAATGCTGTTTTTCTTCTTAACGTTAAACTGAATGATCATACTCTTTAGATATTAAATACTATAATCAGTGTCTTTCTACCTGATTGTGTTGTTAACTCAGAACAAGAGCTTAGTGCCCTGGGGTACTAAGTGCCGGCACTAAGTACGGCAAAGTACTTGGTGCCGGCACTAAGTACGGCAAAGTACTTGGTGTGAACACAGCTAATGTTGGTATTAGTTACATGTTTATTTCAAGTTATAAACCATGAAGACTGGATTTGAATGCTGAGGTTCGATACACAGGTCCTGTGTATCACTCTACTGGACCGCTTTAGACACTAAGAGGACTGTGTGTCAATGCTGTTTTTCTTCTTAATGTTAAACTGAATGATCATACTCTTTAGATATGAAATACTATAATCAGTGTCTTTCTACCTGATTGTGTTGTTAACTCAGAACAAGAGCTTAGTGCCCTGGGGTACTAAGTGCCGGAGCACTAAGTGCCGGTACTAAGTACGGCAAAGTACTTGGTGCCGGCACTAAGTACGGCAAAGTACTTGGTGTGAACACAGCTAATGTTGGTATTAGTTACATGTTTATTTCAAGTTATAAACCATGAAGACTGGATTTGAATGCTGAGGTTCGATACACAGGTCCTGTGTATCACTCTACTGGACCGCTTTAGACACTAAGAGGACTGTGTGTCAATGCTGTTTTTCTTCTTAATGTTAAACTGAATGATCATACTCTTTAAATATTAAACACTATAATCAGTGTCTTTCTACCTGATTGTGTTGTTAACTCAGAACAAGAGCCAGTAAAGCATTTGTATACTACTCTGGATGTCTAGTGATTAAACTTGGTCCTTCTTCATTCACAATATTTCCACTGAGGCAGAGACTCTGCATGAAGATGCTGCCATGACATCTGAGTCCCACTATGATGACATTCAACAGGTGAGTTAACCACAACTCAATAGCTGCGTTCACACCGGACTACTTTTCCCGGTACTTTTCACGTTTAGTTCCGTTACTACTGCTTATGTGGCGTTCACACCAAAAAGAGTACTTCAAGCCGGGAACTTTTACCCCCATTTTTAGTGCCTGCTGAGAGATGGTACTTTCCTGGGGGAAAAAAGTGCCCCAGTTCTGATTGGCTGGGCGAATTGCAAACCCCGCCCCGTAAAACTCTGAAATGTTTTGTAGAGCCGCCATTTTATTATCCTCGCATTAGCATTATTAGCATTAGCATTCGCCCAGCGCACAAATGCAGAGAGATTAACTTATGGAAACACAAAATAAAACATGGGAGCGGTGGAGATAAGGAGGTGTCGGCGTTCTGGCGATTTACTCGGAACGCTTCAGTAGAAGCTGCTGGGACTCCCAGCAGCTTCTACTGAAGCGTTCCCCAACTCCGGGGACTTCCGGCCAGGGACTTCGGGTGTCAGTATACGCCGTGAAGCTGTTTGCGGCCTGCCAGTAAACCCAAAGCAGAAGAAGACGAAGTGACGTCAGCGGCTCATTTGCGTAATCTTCCCTCAGGGAACTTATTCCGGTGTGAACGCGATCTGTACTAAGTGCCGGGGCACTAAGTGCCGGCAAAGTACTTGGTGTGAATGCGGCTAATGTTGGTATTAGTTACATATTTCTTTCCAGTTATAAACCATGAAGACTAGATTTGAATTGTGACGTTCGATACACAGGTCCTGTGTATCACTCTACTGGACCGCTTTAGACACTAAGAGGACTGTGTGTCAATGCTGTTTTTCTTCTTAACGTTAAACTGAATGATCATACTCTTTAGATATTAAATACTATAATCAGTGTCTTTCTACCTGATTGTGTTGTTAACTCAGAACAAGAGCTTAGTGCCCTGGGGTACTAAGTGCCGGCACTAAGTACGGCAAAGTACTTGGTGTGAACACAGCTAATGTTGGTATTAGTTACATGTTTATTTCAAGTTATAAACCATGAAGACTGGATTTGAATGCTGAGGTTCGATACACAGGTCCTGTGTATCACTCTACTGGACCGCTTTAGACACTAAGAGGACTGTGTGTCAATGCTGTTTTTCTTCTTAATGTTAAACTGAATGATCATACTCTTTAGATATGAAATACTATAATCAGTGTCTTTCTACCTGATTGTGTTGTTAACTCAGAACAAGAGCTTAGTGCCCTGGGGTACTAAGTGCCGGAGCACTAAGTGCCGGTACTAAGTACGGCAAAGTACTTGGTGCCGGCACTAAGTACGGCAAAGTACTTGGTGTGAACACAGCTAATGTTGGTATTAGTTACATGTTTATTTCAAGTTATAAACCATGAAGACTGGATTTGAATGCTGAGGTTCGATACACGGGTCCTGTGTATCACTCTACTGGACCGCTTTAGACACTAAGAGGACTGTGTGTCAATGCTGTTTTTCTTCTTAATGTTAAACTGAATGATCATACTCTTTAAATATTAAACACTATAATCAGTGTCTTTCTACCTGATTGTGTTGTTAACTCAGAACAAGAGCCAGTAAAGCATTTGTATACTACTCTGGATGTCTAGTGATTAAACTTGGTCCTTCTTCATTCACAATATTTCCACTGAGGCAGAGACTCTGCATGAAGATGCTGCCATGACATCTGAGTCCCACTATGATGACATTCAACAGGTGAGTTAACCACAACTCAATAGCTGCGTTCACACCGGACTACTTTTCCCGGTACTTTTCACGTTTAGTTCCGTTACTACTGCTTATGTGGCGTTCACACCAAAAAGAGTACTTCAAGCCGGGAACTTTTACCCCCATTTTTAGTGCCTGCTGAGAGATGGTACTTTCCTGGGGGAAAAAAGTGCCCCAGTTCTGATTGGCTGGGCGAATTGCAAACCCCGCCCCGTAAAACTCTGAAATGTTTTGTAGAGCCGCCATTTTATTATCCTCGCATTAGCATTATTAGCATTAGCATTCGCCCAGCGCACAAATGCAGAGAGATTAACTTATGGAAACACAAAATAAAAACATGGGAGCGGTGGAGATAAGGAGGTGTCGGCGTTCTGGCGATTTACTCGGAACGCTTCAGTAGAAGCTGCTGGGACTCCCAGCAGCTTCTACTGAAGCCTTCCCCAACTCCGGGGACTTCCGGCCGGGACTTCGGGTGGCAGTATACGCCGTGAAGCTGTTTGCGGCCTGCCAGTATACCCAAGGCAGAAGAAGACGAAGTGACTTCAGCGGCTCATTTGCGTAATCTTCCCTCAGGGAACTTATTCCGGTGTGAACGCGATCTGTACTAAGTGCCGGGGCACTAAGTGCCGGCAAAGTACTTGGTGTGAACGCGGCTAATGTTGGTATTAGTTACATATTTATTTCAAGTTATAAACCATGAAGACTGGATTTGAATGCTGAGGTTCGATACACAGGTCCTGTGTATCACTCTACTGGACCGCTTTAGACACTAAGAGGACTGTGTGTCAATGCTGTTTTTCTTCTTAATGTTAAACTGAATGATCATACTCTTTAGATATTAAATACTATAATCAGTGTCTTTCTACCTGATTGTGTTGTTAACTCAGAACAAGAGCCAGTAAAGCATTTGTATACTACTCTGGATGTCTAGTGATTAAACTTGGTCCTTCTTCATCCACAAGATTTCCTCTTTTTCTGTTTGTAGAGTCTCTTGAAAATGCTGTGGAGAGGAATCCCAAGAGGATGCAAAAACAGAAGTGGTCTCCAAAAGAGGTGGCAGCAGTTTTGAGACACTTTAATGCACACCAAGGGGAAAGTGGCCAAGATGATAGACTGCAGACAGTGCAAAGCTGCAGAGCATCCTATTCTGGCTGGTCGCTCTTTGCAAAATATTAGAGACTTCGTCAGGAGCCAAGGCACGACTCAGAAGAAAAAAGCACTGCTACACAAATGATGATGAAATGTAATCGAACATGCAATGAGGACAGTTCACAGTTCAACTTCATTATTATGTTACATGTAGGAGCAATGTTTTATTATAAGGATAATTACGAGATTAAAGCTGTTATGTTAGGAGAATAAAGATGAAATCAATCCGGGGGCTGAGGGGTCGTTGCAGCAGATAGTTATATTGAAGGATTGGAACTTCACGGATCAAACACTCATAAACAAAACGTTGCTAAAACAGAATCTAACTACCGTTCACACCCGCCGCCCTCTGAGCTGGACACATCACACAGGTGTCCTCTGTCTGCAGCTGGAGGAGAGAGGAGGGGTCAGGGACCGTCTACGAAGTGCAACACTGAATAAAGATATACTCAATAACTCCTCTGTTATAAAGCTATAAAACATCACATTTTAAATCACACAATAATATACTGTTGCTTAAACTACACATCAAACTTTGCGAAAATAGGTGGTTTTAGTAGTTTATTTGCAGTATTTTTTTCAGTGTTGCACTTTGTAGACGGTCCCTGACCCCTCCTCTCTCCTTCGGCTGCAGACAGACACCTGTGTGATGTGTCCAGCTCAGAGGGCGGCGGGTGTGAGGTTGTTTTGATTAAATTGGATTGTGGATAGTTGTTTACCTTATTACGGTAGTTAGTTTGTGTTTTAGCAATGTTTTGTTTATGAGTTATTGATCCGTTCCAGTTCCAATCTGTCAATATAACTTTCTTGAAGATCTGCTGCAACGACCCCTCAGCCCCCGGGATAATTTCATCTTTATTCTCCGAACATAGCGACTTTAATCTCGTAATTATGACTTTATTCTTCTATCTTTTCTTTTGTGTGGCCCTAATCCTCTGTCGTACCAAGGTAATGCTGGAAGGAGAGTTATATGTTTAAAATAATAAATATTTAGTCTTAGCTCAATTTTCATGTGAGAAAATGTTATGTGAAAATAACCATTAAACTTGGCTCATTGTTCACTGTGCAATGTGCCATGTGTCCTTTTCTATCAGCTTTTAAAAGGTAATGCTCCAGTAGATGAGCAGTCTTGTAGGGCAAATAGCATTTTGTATTAGTGATAAACCAGTTCGGTCACTTTGCTATAAAATGGTTATCGGTTCTTTTCATATCGATGATGTAATTGCAATTAGCAGTGCTGCAAATATAAGCATTTACTTGCAAATGGATTTAATTCGTCTCGGAAGACCTGCTTGTAGTATACCACTGGAGAGTATTAGAATGTGGTTCTACATTTGCATGAAAACAACAGATTGCAAACAGGAGGCAAGCAATAACCAAACACATTAACATACTTTTAAGCTATATATCTATGGTGCACTATATTGTCTATTAAAATATTACATCACAAATCAGGTATTCCTATGCTGTATACATTTTGTCCGTTTATAAAAGGTTTGTTCTTGTAATGCACAATCCAACACTTGTCTGTGTAAAGTTATGTTCCATTTAATCATGTTTGTCCCTTTAATACACTTCAGTGACATGTTTGTGTGTTGTATAGCTACTGTCCTCACAAATAACAATTTTGTCATGGGCGGGGCTTATGCAGCTCATTATCTGCTGTCCTCATAATTAAGCATGGTGTCAGGTTGTTGTATTTTGAGTTGTGATGTGTGTATTGGACATTTGAAGTGGGATTTGTGTTGTATGGCTCAAAATAGATTTTTTGATATTCAAAACATCTTTGTAAAGCTAGTGGAAAGGGGTGTCCTTCTAATGAAGGAAAAAACGTGTTTGGGTCAAAGTGTCCTTTTAGTTCACAAAAACCCGTATGTGTGTGTGTGTGTGTGTGTGTGTGTGTGTGTGTGTGTGTGTGTGTGTGTGTGTGTTACGCCCAGGCCTAGGGGAACCTAGGTGCAGAACAAACAACAGAACAAAGTGTGCTCTCTCCCCACTTTTCCCACTCTCAAGACAAAGGCAGAGACAGAGAATGTCGTTTGGTAAATTTAATTTACCAAATCTGAATCAAACAAAAATATACTTTCACAACAAAAAGAAACATGCTGAAAGTCTGATACCAAAATAAACAAAACAGGAGTAACAAAACCACAAAAACGAACTAACCTTTAACACAAAATCTTACCTAATAGAGAAAAATAAATATACAGGCTTTTTACCTACTCTAACTTAAAACAGGAGAAAACGAACAATCCAAAAGGGAAAAAGAAAAAGGGTTTGCTCTCCTGAGAAAATTAACCCGTCTACAAAGACAGGTAAAGTAAAAATAGCTCACAGCCAGCAGAGAAGGACAAAATATTCTCAAAGTGCGAACACAGCACAACAGGACAAAATATCTAAACACGCAGCGCGTTGGGAGTAGGAGAAGTTGAGTCAGAGAGAGCGCCGGGAAACTGCAGCTTAAATGCTCCCGTCTCCTCAGGTGGACCAATCAGCCTGTCGAGGGCAGCCAATCAGCAACCGGACACCACCTGTTCAATCACACGCAGCCACACAACACAGAAGGAGGAAGAACATCTGCACACAATACACATAACGACCCAGGGTCGTAACAGTGTGTGTTTCATGTATAGGCCTCTCACGATAATTAATTTTGTTGGATACATTTTCCTGGAAATTATTGCGATAAACGATAATATTGTCAGCACCGTTGTATGACCATTTTAGACCACTGACATAATAATAATTCAATTACATCCTTTCAAACTGCTAGTCACATCTTCATGTAAATAGTAATTTATCGAGTTCATTTTTATTTATCGTACGATAAGTCAATTAATTGCTTATCGCGACAGGCACACACAGAATAAAACATTGGAAACAAACATGTGTTTGACTTTCATTAGTGAATGAAACTTTGTGCCCTTTATAGTCTGTGTCCAATATTGTGTATTTGTATATTGTATATATATCCTATATATTGCTAAGGTCCCGCTGCTGACACGATAGCAGTCATTTAGTGTGCATATGTGTAATCAAACCCATGATATCAAAATCTCACTCCACAGCCAGGTACCCAAAGTTGGCAACCCTGGTATATATATATATATATATTAGGGCCGGGACTCGATTAAAAAAATTAATCTAATTAATTAGAGGCTTTGTAATTAATTAATCGAAATTAATCGCATTTTTAATCGCATATAAATATTTGACCTAAGAACAGTGAGAAGCAATTTTTTTCACATGGATTTTAGTATACCATTAGGCGCATTCACACCGCAGTACTTTTCCCACAAAGGTTCATGAGAACTTAGTTCATGAGAACAAATTAAGCCGCTGACGTCACTTCTTCTTCTTCTGCGTTGGGTTTACTGGCAGGCCGCAAACCACTTCACGGCGTATACTGCCGCCCAAAGTCCCCGGCCGGAAGTCCCCGGAGTTGGGGACTGGCTTCAGTAGAAGCTGCTGGGAGTCCCAGCAGCCTTCCGAGTAAATCGCCAGAACGCCGACACCTCCTCATCTCCACCGCTCCCATGTTTTATTTTGTGTTGCCATAAGTTAGTCTCTCTGCGTTTCTGCGCTGGGCTAATGCTAATAATGCTAATGCGAGGATAATAAAATGGCGGCTTCACCAAACTTTTTGGGAGTTTTACGGGGCGTGGTTTGCAATCCGCCCAGCCAATCAGAAATATAGATATTTTCTCACAAGAGAGCCGTACGAAAGTCCCTGCTCTCTAGCAGGGACTTTCGTGGGGGTAAAAAGGTTCTCATGAACTAATTTTAGTACCGGCTCTTTTTGGTGTGAACGCGATAAAAGAGGCTAACGTCCACGCTAGCTTCCACGCTAGCTGCTATATGTTTTGCATTGAGGTGATACTTGAGGCTTGATGTGCTGCGGTGATATGCGAATTCCTTTTTGCATAATTTGCACACAACCGTGCTCTTATCAACGCTTCCATCCGTCCGTTTTTTAAAACAACATTTCCCACTGTTGTTCACTGTGGTTTGTTGTTGTCTGAAGTCATGAACGTTAGTTGGTGCTCCAGTATAATCGGTACGCCTGAAACTCATCCAGTGAGAAACGTTCCGCGGTGCAAAAATAAGTGCGATTAAAATGCGTTAATTTTTTTAACGCGTTCATTTTTGTGTAATTAATTAATCTTAATTAACGCGTTAAAGTCCCGGCCCTAATATATATATATATATATATATATATACATATATATATATATATACATACACATACATATATATACATACATATATATATATATATATATATACATATATATATACATATATCAGGGTTCGTACGGTCATTGAAAACCTGTAAAAGTCATGGAAATTCAAAATGCAAATTCCAGGCCCTGGAAAAGTTATGGAATACAATATTTGTTCCAAAGTTTTGGAAAAGTCATGGAAATATAACTAAAGTTGCATCAAATATATATATGTATATACATACATACATACATACATATATATATACATATATATATATATATATATACATATACATATATATATATACATACACATACATATATATACATATATATATATATATATATATACATATATATATATACATATATCAGGGTTCGTACGGTCATTGAAAACCTGTAAAAGTCATGGAAATTCAAAATGCAAATTCCAGGCCCTGGAAAAGTTATGGAATACAATATTTGTTCCAAAGTTTTGGAAAAGTCATGGAAATATAACTAAAGTTGCATCAAATATAATTTATATTTTATATAATCGCCAAAATAGTAATACTATAATGATAATAAATACTGTATCGTATAGTAGCCTAATGAAACGTAAAATGGCGTAAAATAAATGTAACTGTCGCGGTATTTCGCTGGTGAGAGATGTTTACAATCACGCCCCCTCTAACCTACAGTTGCTTAAGCCTGTAGAAGCTAGTAAGCTACACTATTCGATATAATGCTGCCAAGATGCCAGGGAATTGCAGTTTCAACAACGTATGGCTTCTCAAGGATAAGTACCAATTGTGGCAATCAAAAGACATTAACCCAAGACGTGCTAAATGCAAACTATGTTCTAAAATAATCGATATTTAGAATATGGGCGAGGCAGCGCTTGCTAGCCACATGAAGGGGACAAAGCACCAGACCGCTGCCGCTGTTGCTAGCAGCGCAATGCCCATAAGTACATTTATGAATGTTGACGCTGCTAATACCCCAAGTAATGCTGCTTCAGTCTCAAAAGCAACGAAACAGACAACGTTAAACGTTCCGTCAAAACACGAAGTTATCAAAGCGGAGATACTTTGGGCTTTAAAAATCATGGATTCTCACTACTCATACAAGTCATCCGAGGACACGAGCCGTTTTTTTGCGCCGATGTTCCTGGACAGCGAGATTGCAGCTCAATGTGCATGCAGTGAGAGTGTGCCTATGTCTGCACATCTGGGCTTGCTCCGTATTTTAAGAGAATCATTCTGACTGACGTTTCCAAACAAACGGCATATGTAGTGCTGTTTGATGAAACGCTGAACCACCATTTGCAGTCAAAACAAATGGATGTACACGTGAGGCTGTAGGATGGAGCAGAAGTCAAGACTAACTACATTGGCTCTGAATCTTTGGGACATTCCACTGCAATTGATATCATTGAAAAGATGAGCAAAGGACTGTCCGAAACGGGAGTGAATAACCTCATTCAGCTTTCCATGGACGGGTCACATGTGAACTGGAAAGTGTTTGAACTGCTACAGAAAGAGATGCAGAAGCAGGCGGACAAATCGCTTCTCAACATTGGTTCATGCGGTTTGCATGTCCTGCACAATGCGTTCAGAGATGGATGCAAAGCTACCGGCTGGGACATTGAGCACATTCTCTCGAGCCTATACTGGCTTTTCCACGATTGTCCAGCTCGTCGTGAGGACTTTGTTACCGCCACTGGATGCAACACCGTGATGCTAAAGTTCTGCAGAGTCCGTTGGATTGAAAATGTCACCGTGTCTGACGAGCTTTAACGTTTTGGCCCTACGTGACAACCTACGTCATTATTTTATTTTATTAGCTTTTCTTTTTAATGACTGATTTTAAATGCCATTTTCTTAATGTCTTTCATTTTTTGTAAAACACTTTGAATTGCCTTGTGTTGAAAAGTGCTATATAAATAAACTTGCCTTGTCTTGCCTTGCCTTACGTGGAGTTGGTTAACAAGGGTGATCTACCGGATCCTAAGGTTAAGTCTTTTGAGGCTGTGAAGAAAAGTTCCAAGGATCTGCTGTTCATCCCAAAAGTGATGATATTCAACAGCATCGCAAGAGAGATCAAGCCCTTCCTCACCCTTTACCAGACGGATAAGCCTATGCTACCCTTCTTCAGCGAGGATTTGTTTCAACTGATGAAAGGTAAGGTTGTCTCATTTTATATGTGTTTTCTGTCTGTTGCTGTCCCTCTATGATGTAGCTAAATGCCTTATATTTAGTTTTACCTGCCGCTATAGTATTGTAATATTCGACATAGGAGTCGGAGACAAAAATGTAGTTCTTTAATTTAATTTAATAACTATTTTGTACATGTCCAATGCGTAACAGGTCACAACAACATTAGCAGACTTAAACTCTCAACTTTCAACTCCAAGAGCGGGGTTAACGTCACACTGGCCAGCTCTCCCCCTCTTCTCCCCCAACCAGGCAATTTTATTTATATAGCACTTTTCAGCACGTGGCGATTCAAAGTGCTTTACAAAATAAAAACAAAAGACATTTAAAAACAAATACAGCATAAATGCATAATTAAATGGCATTTAAAAACAGGCATAAAAAGCAAAGATAATGAAATTAAATAAATAAATAAACACAGCAGATACAGAATACATAACTAAAAGGCATACTGTAGTGTCAAATCAAGTAGTTTGTTAAGTTGAGTGTAAGGCCTATAATGATTTATGGGTGTCACTGATAAGGGAGAAGGCAGTTTCTTCCCTCTCCTCTCACAGCAGTACACAGGGAGGGGGGCTCCGGACTTAAGGAGAAATACATTGAGGCCTCAAAAGGGCGGTTATGTCATAGCCGAGAATAATATTTTGCAAGTCCTGCAGGGGTCATGTCCTTTTTACACAAACATGGGAAGGTGTGTCTTATGCCATAAGCCATATAATATGTCTGGTCATGTCCAGTCCTGTACATCAGAGAACATGTCCAGTTTTCCACAAATATGATGGGTGATGTGTTTGTGAATATTAGGCCCGCCACCTGTGAGGAATCTTACTCCGAATTCATGTGGATAGGTATGGGTTTTTGAATGTTATTCCCGCCATCTGTGTCGGAAAAACGTGTATGAATATTAGGCCCGCCACCTGTGAGGAATCTTCCTCCAAATTCATGCGGATAGGTATGGGTTTTTGAATGTTATTCCCGCCATCTGTGTCGGAAAAACGTGTATGAATATTAGGCCCGCCACCTGTGAGGAATCTTCCTCCAAATTCATGCGGATAGGTATGGGTTTTTGAATGTTATTCCCGCCATCTGTGTCGGAAAAACGTGTATGAATATTAGGCCCGCCACCTGTGAGGAATCTTCCTCCAAATTCATGCGGATAGGTATGGGTTTTTGAATGATATTCCTGCCCTCTGTGTCGGAAAAAAGGTATGAAATGTATGTGAATTGATTGGGTGAAAATTATAGTTTGAATGTGCTTTTTATTATCACCGGTCTTTTTTGAGGAAATGCCTCTAAATTCTATCGGGAGATTTAAAAATCACAACTTAATTGGGCAGTTAAAATTACAATTTTGGTAATAAATTTAAAACTGTGAATTAAAGTTTCATATTAGAACATAATCACAGCATGATAGGTTTAGTATGAGTATAATGTTGTAAAGAAAGAAGGTAAAAACCCTGTATTAGTTTGGACCTATTTTTCTTCAAATAAACTGATCCCACCTTTTGGATTGGGACAACTTAAAAGACATCTGCGCTCTCCACTCCTGCTTCAAAGGTAAGATTGCACCCTGCCACACTCACACTTAGGTAGGGCCACACCTCATTTACTGATATCAAAATCCTTCGGGATCTCAATAACTTCGGTTAGGTCAATTAGTAGGTCTGAGTAATTTCCCGGAATAAATTATCAGCCCTCACCAACTCTTACAAGAGTTTTTCTTGCACGATTTGGGCAGTTTGTTCCAGATTGTTGGGGCATAATAACTAAAAGCTGCTTTTCCATATTTAGTTGTTATTCTCGGAACAGAGAGCAGACCCGACCCAGAAGACCTGAGACTCCTAGATGCTTCATAGTGATGGAGGAGGTCGTCTATATACCTCGGTCCTAAGCCATTTAGTGATTTAAAAACTAGCAGTAGTATTTTAAAATCAATTATTTGGTCGACTGGAAGCCAGTGTAATGATCTCAGAACCGGAGTGATGTGATCCACTTTTCTAGTGTCAGTGAGAACTCGAGCAGCAGCGTTCTGAATCAGCTGCAGCTTTCTGATAGATTTTGTAGTGAGCCCTGTGAATACACTATTGCAGTAGTTGAGTCTACTGAAAATAAAAGCATGGACAAGTTTTTCTAAATCCTGTTTAATCCTTTATATATTCTTCAGGTGATAGTATGCAGACCTAATAACTGTTGTAATGTGACTGTTAAAATTCAGGTCTGAGTCCATCACTACAACCAGATTTCTTGCTTTGTGAGTTACTTTGTAGTCTGCCGACTGAAGCTCTGTGATTACTTTTAATCGGTCCTTCTTTGCTCCAAAAACAATTATCTCAGTTTTTTTTGTTCAATTGGAGAAAGTTCTGAGTCATCCAGTCATTGATGTGCTCAATGCACTTGCTCAGTGTTCTAATCGGAGAGTAGTCTCCCGGTGTAATTTAAAAATAAATCTGGGTGTCGTCTGCATAGGTGTGATAGCTTAGATCGCTCTTTTTAATAATTTCAGCCAGAGGTAGCATATAAATATTAAAAAGCAAAGGTCCTAAGATGGAGCCTTGAGGAACCCCACATGACATATTTATCAGGGTTGATTTGTAATTGCCTATTGAGACAACGTTTGTTCTGTCCTTTAAGTAGGAACTAAACCAGTTTAGAGCTGTTGCTGAAACTCCCACCCAGTTTTCAAGACGGTCTAGCAATATGTTGTGGTCAACAGTATCAAAGGCAGCGCTGAGATCTAATAATACTAACACTGATATTCTGCCACTGTCTGTGTTCAAATGGATGTCATTTAAGACCTTAACAAGTGAAGTCTCAGTGCTGTGGTTAGGTCGAAAGCCCGACTGAAACACATCAAAACCGTCAGTTAAAAACATGAAATTACTCAACTGTTGAAAAACAGCTTTTTCAATCAATTTGCTTAAAAAGGGAAGATTTGATATTGGCCTGTAGTTATTCATTATGGTTGCGTCTAGGTTAGGCTTTTTTAGGAGCGGTTTAATTATTGCAGTTTTCAGGGCCTGTGGAAATACACCTGATTGAAGAGATTTGTTAACTATTTGTAGTATATCTGAGGCCAAGCAATGAAAAACAGTTTTGAAAAATCCTGTCGGGATGATGTCGAGGCTACAGGAGGAGGATTTCAGATGTTGGATAATGTCTTCCAGGTCTTTAGCATTTATCAGACGGAATTGTGATATGATGTCTGAATTGGCTTTAGGTGAACACAGGGACCACACATTTGCTGTACCTGATACAGAGGCACTGACTGCTTGTCTAATTTGCATGATTTTGTCAGTGAAGAAGGAGGCAAAATCATTGCAGGCCCTGGTGGATGGAAATTCTGAGGCTATCGACACTGGGGGGTTTGTTAGTCTGTTGACGGTAGCAAACAAGGCACGTGAGTTGTTTTTATTTTTGGTAATGATGTCAGAGAAGAACGATTGTCGTGCCTTTTTGTATTTCCTGATTATAGAAACCGAGTTTCTCTTTATATATTTCCAAGTGAACCTGGAGATTTGTTTTTCTCCACCTGCGTTCAGCTTTTCTGCACACGTTTTTGCTGTTCTCACAGTCATGGCTTTTCTACATGGAGATATTTTCTTGCCAGATACTGGCAAGAAAATATTTGTTTGTTTTAATGAGAGCGATGGTATCCATGATATTTGTTATTTTAGAATTAAAATGCTCAACTAGCTAATTTACTGAGAAGTTAGCATGGGCAAGTGAGGGAGTAAAAATCTGGGCAAACATTTCTTGTGCATTTTCAGTTAAGTGACGTCTAGCGGTTACCTCTTGCTTAACAATTGTATGGACGGTAATAGAGCTCTCAAAGAAAACACAGGAATGGTCGGAGAGCGCAACATCAGTCACCACAAGCTTAGAGATGTTCAGACCCTTTGATACAATTAAGTCCAGGGTGTGCCCCTTATTGTGCGTCGGACCCTTGACATGCTGAGTCAGTCCAAAATTGTCGATAACACAAAACAGTTCTTTAGCCCCTCTGTCCTCAGGGTTGTCAACATGGATATTAAAATCGCCAACGATGATTAACCGGTCAAAGTCAATACACATTATAGACAACAACTCGGTAAAATCATCAAAAAAGCTTGCACAGTATTTGGGTGGTCTATAGATGTTTAGGAAAAGAGCTCGAAAGGAGCATTTAAACTGAAGGGCCACATATTCAAAAGAAACAAAGTTTCCATACATAGTCTGCTTGCATTGAAGTAAGTCATTAAACAAAATAGCTACTCCACCCCCTTTATTATGTAGTCTTGCCTGACTCATAGAATTAAAGTTGGGAGGGGTTGATTCTATAAGAACAGCTGTGCTGTTGTTTTGGTCTAACCAAGTTTCAGTTAAAAACATAAAATCCAGGTTGTGCTTGGTGATAAAATCATTGATGAATGAATATACCAAAAATATGCTGTATCAAATTTTCTGCATAATACTTTACATCAATTTCCACAATATACATATATAAGGTGCCAGACATAATTCAATGAATTGTAACTGAATGAGTTGGTTTCACTCTTAGACCAGCAGGGGTACCAAATCTATGCAGACTGCTGCAATAAGTATTAATTAACTGTCTCATCGATGTGCGTCTGTATGAATATGATAATATTAACAATCATATTATTCCTATCAGCTGTCAATCACTGTTATGATTCACATATTCAGTGTTATTATTAAATAAACTATATTTTTTGGAGGAGTTAATGATGAACGTTCCTCAAGATGCTTGCTCACCCTCCTTCAAATTTGAAAGACAAGTAATTACTAGCATAAATCAAAATAATCAAAAGAACAGTTCAGCGCCCCACAACTTCATTGCAAACACTTACAACCTTGACTTTACATCAGAAAGAACACACATTAGAGAAGTGACTAACTGCATCAGTTAGGGTTAAAAAATGTGTATTCAGCTAAAACATATACATCGCTACAGTTATTATCCAGTGGAAAGCCCTTACCTACTGGCCTAGTTAAATCAAAGTGGTCACTTTTTTTTGGCTGGGCAGTGTAGTTTTACACACCGTCTTATTTGACTTTCTCAGGACTTGAAACAGTTTTTTGGGGGCAGACCCCCACAAAGAAGAAACATATATTTACACACATAAGGTCATCATCTTAACAGTTTATTATGCTCATCGAGTCATCCGTGAGCAGAGCATCAAGTTGGCATGCCTATAACAGCTGAATGTGGCGATTACCATCTTGATCAGCAAAACGCCTCACAAACGTATTAAGATTTAAAGCTATGGTGCATTTTGATTCAATGCTGACTACAGCCAAACTTGCAGGTTCTTCTCTGTCATTGTAGACCGCAAACATTGGCGGCGCCAGAGTATTTGTGTTGGGTAATCTATGGTAGGGCTAACCCATACAGTGGTGGGGCTCAAGTCAGTATTTGCAATGTAATTACATACACACTATATCGCCCCCCTTGACAGTGAAACGCCACGCGTGAGGTTTAGATGATTTCCCTGTCTCAATCCAAATTGAACTATATGAAATAAAAAGGCACATTTGTCTTGTAGTAAATAAAAAGGGTGACCTGGAGCCAATCCTGCAATTTACCCACAAGTGAAAGAGTTGACATGCTGAAAACCCAACCTCTGCAGGGGGGTCTGGGGGGATTCTCCCCCAGGAGATTTTTTGAAATACTAACATAAAATACACATTCTGGTACTCTCTTGAGAAGAAAAATAAATAAATCTATTACTACACGACATATTTAAAAAAATGAATGCCATTTTTGTTTTTTGTTACTTTGTTCTGAAAGCTGAACCTGCTGCTCCTCACAGAGAGAAGAGGGAAGAGGCTATGTGAATTACTTTACATTGTGGATAAGGGTGGATAGCCCGCCCCATTGTTCTGTGTGTCAAAATGAAAGACAGCCCACATACCTATCAATCATCAAACCGTGGGGTCTTATTTCATTACGTGTTGATTTCTATCAACACGTAATGTTGTATCGATGTATATAGAGATGTACTACCGTAAAAGTATTCTCCATCGGGACTTCTGCAACAACATCACGCCGTTATCGTGATTCTGATTGGCCAGAAGACATTATCAAAGATGTTCTATTGAGAAGACGATCACTACGTGACAAAAGTTTTCAAAACCGTTTCTATTCTTCTATTTCCAGAGAAGTGGCTGCTGAAATCAATCTTACTAACTGCTGTCTGTGCAATTTACTCCGCAAGTTGGCAGACTTTATTTAGCTTACTTTAACATCATTTTTCATGGTGGGGCTAAAGTGGGGCTAAGCCATTTCTTGGTATGGCTGTAGCCTACCCCAGCCATACCCTGACCGCAAATACCTCATTCCTTCCGTCTACTTGGATCCGAAATGCATCTCGTTTTGTGCTGTCCCCCGTTCAAATGAAATCGCCGCCAATCATATTTCCATGCTTGTGCCAGGGGTGGGAGGGGTTACAAGGCTCGGGTCTTGTGCTGCATTCACTTGCACTCGGACATTAAAGATTTTCTCTCATAAATGTCCGATGAGCCACAACTTTTCTTTCAAAACAAAGCTGCCAACTGGGGTGGCCACCCCGTGCCACCCCGTAGAACCGCCACTGCCTGTCTGTATGAGATGGTTTAAAGCTCTTTACAATAAGCCAGTCTCCTCAGTCAGAAGCAAGAACATACTTTCTGATCCTTTCCCCCTGCATCGGGGAACACGGCAGGGATGTCCAATATCCCCTCTAATATTCATTTTAGCTCTTGAGCCCTTGGCTTGTGCCATCCGGGAAAATCCAGGAATTATGGGTATCCCTAAGTTCGGACAACAGTTCAAAATAAACTTATACGCTGATGATATCCTTTTAACATTAGTTGACCCGCTAAACTCTATACCTAAGGTACTAGAAGTTATTAGAGAATTTAGCTTATTTTCAGGATATAAAATAAATTGGAATAAAAGTGAAGCCATGCCACTAAACTGTCAGACTCACTCTAATCACTTAGGCTCTGCTCCTTTTGTTTGGAAAGCTCGGCTATGGCACAAACCACCCTTTTGGGGCCTCAGTCTCTCTCCCACAAGTCAGGACCCCCTGTTCTTGGTCCCCTCCTCTTCTCTTTGTACACAAACTCGCTCGGATCAGTCATTAGCCCGCATGGTTTTTCATACCACTGCTATGCTAGTAGTTATAATGATACTGTTTCAATCACATTAGTATGCATGAAAAAGTGACGCGTGACACGCCCCCAATTATGCAAATGAGCTAAGTCCCGCCTCCCATTGTTCGAGATCCTTTGATGTGAGTGGGTACAATTATGTTAATGAGCTAAGTCCCGCCTCCCTTTGTTCGAGATCCTTTGATGTGAGGGGTGAGGTGTTATAACAGGTAGGTGTGAAATGCCCCCCTGTGTAGTGCCTTTGTTGTCTAATTCTTTGACAACAAAGGCACCGCCCTCCCAGTGCCTCTCCCCCTTTTCTCCACCCCTTCCTTTGGCTATGACGCCAGCAGATAGTGGGGGGTGGAATTAGGTGAAAATAGAAATATGCTCAAACTAAATAAAAAGACAGTCATTTCCACTTACCAAGTCACCTTTAAAAAAGAAAAAATGGCCAAGAGACGCCTCGATATGGGTTTAATCAGCGAGAGGCTTACCGCCATCCGTCCGGAGCGCCAGTCAAGAAACGAATGCAGCATCTGTGCGGGGTTCAGACACCTCCAGCCGAAGATCTGTGCACAAACTTATCTCGTGCCCTCTTTTGGTCATGTGCGCGCGTTCATGTGTGTTGGAGGAGGGGCTCTGTGAGGAAGTGGCAGATTTCCCCCCCCCGGTTGTGTACTTTTCAAATACGTAAAGAGGGAAATAATAAAATATCCTATTCCCCCCATGATCTTTGTCTTTTTTTTTTTATAATTACTTCACACCACTATAAGGAAACCCAATATGAAGTTGTGTGAGGTTGTATGGGTGTAATATTATAATTTGTTGTATGCAACAAAAAAGGTTTGACTGCAAAAGACTCTCACTTTTTACAGAAGGCTCCTCATGTTTCTTTTTAAGTTTTTGTGAAACTGTTAACTACAAGGAAATCTCTGTTTTGCAAAGAGGGTATTCATATTCATTTGAAAAGATCTTATTTAGGTTTTTTAATAGTGATACCTAAGGATATTCTCTTTAGTTGTATGGATTGTGAACTAATGTGTAATTACTTTATTAACTATAAGAAAGTCTCTCTGAAAGGATCTCGAACAAAGGGAGGCGGGACTTAGCTCATTAACATAATTGTACCCACTCACATCAAAGGATCTCGAACAATGGGAGGCGGGACTTAGCTCATTTGCATAATTGGGGGCGTGTCACTTGACACTTTTTCATGCATACTAATGTGATTTAAACAGTATCATTATAACTACTTATGCTGACGACACCCAATTCATTCTGTCCTTTAACCCGCTCAGAGACCCAGGTCATTGCACTCTGCTGGTCTAGCTGACATCTCTCAGTGGATGTATGCTCACCACCTCAAGTTCAACCTTGACAAGACTGAACTGCTTTTCCTTCCGGGAAAAGATTGTCCCACTCTTGACCTAACAATCAACATCGGCACCTCTGTTGTTTCCCCGACTCAGACTGCAAGGAATCTGGGTGTGACCCTAGATAACAAACTGTCTGTCCTTCACTGCAAACATCGCTGCTACAACCCGTTGCTGCAGATACACGCTTTACAACATCAGGAGGATACGTCCCCAGCTGACCCAGAAAACAATGCAGGTTCTGGTCCAGGCTCTCGTCATCTCATGCCTAGACTACTGCAACTCCCTCTTAGCTGGCCTACCTGCATGTGCCATCCGACCTCTGCAGCTCATCCAGAATGCAGCGGCTCGTCTGGTCTTCAACCTTATATAGCAAGGTATATACACTGAACAAAAATATAAACGCAACACTTTTGTTTTTTGCTCCCATTTTTCATGAGATGAACTCAAAGATCTAAAACATTTTCTATATACACAAAATAACCATTGCTGTCAAATATTGTTCACAAATCTGAAAAAATCTGTGATAGTGAGCACTTCTCCTTTGCCGAGATAATCCATCCCACCTCACAGGTGTGGCATATCAAGATGCTGATTAGACAGCATGATTATTGCACAGGTGTGCCTTAGGCTGGCCACAATAAAAGGCCACTCTAAGGCCACTCTAAGGCACACCTGTGCAATATATATATATATATATATATATATATATATATATTAGGGCCGGGACTCGATTAAAAAAATTAATCTAATTAATTAGAGGCTTTGTAATTAATTAATCGAAATTAATCGCATTTTTAATCACATATAAATATTTGACCTGAGAACAGTGAGAAGCAATTTTTTTCACATGGATTTTAGTATACCATTAGGCGCAGTCACACCGCAGTACTTTTCCCACAAAGGTTCATGAGAACTCTTTGAACCTGGGGGTGGATTAGGCAAATGAAGCCGCTGACGTCACTTCTTCTTCTTCTGCTTTGGGTTTACTGGCAGGCCGCAAACCACTTTCACGGCGTATACTGCCGCCCAAAGTCCCCGGCCGGAAGTCCCCGGAGTTGGGGACTGGCTTCAGTAGAACTGCTGGGACTCCCGGCAGCTTCTACTGAAGCCTTCCGAGTAAATCGCTAGAACGCCGACACCTCCTCATCTCCACCGCTCCCATGTTTTATTTTGTGTTGCCATAAGTTAGTCTCTCTGCGTTTCTGCGCTAGGCTAATGCTAATGCTAATAATGCTAATGCGAGGATAATAAAATGGCGGCTTCACAAAATTTTTGGGGAGTTTTACGGGGCGTGGTTTGCAATCCGCCCAGCCAATCAGAAATATAGCTCTTTTCTCACAAGAGAGCCGCACGAAAGTCCCTGCTCTCTAGCAGCTCTCTGCTCTCTAGCAGGGACTTTCGTGGGGGTAAAAAGGTTCTCATGAACTAATTTTAGTACCGGCTCTTTTTGGTGTGAACGCGATAAAAGAGGCTAACGTCCACGCTAGCTGCTATATGTTTTGCATTGAGGTGATACTTGAGGCTTGATGTGCTGCGGTGATATGCAAATTCCTTTTTGCATAATTTGCACACAACCGTGCTCTTATCGACGCTTCCATCCGTCCGTTTTTTAAAACAACATTTCCCACTGTTGTTTCACTGTGGTTTGTTGTTGTCTGAAGTCATGAACGTTAGTTGGTGCTCCAGTATAATCGGTACGCCTGAAACTCATCCAGTGAGAAACGTTCCGCGGTGCAAAAATAAGTGCGATTAAAATGCGTTAATTTTTTAACGCGTTAATTTTTGTGTAATTAATTAATCTTAATTAACGCGTTAAAGTCCCGGCCCTAATATATATATATACACACACTGTTTGCTGTTTATCTCCAATTATGCACATATGTATATCAGGGTTGCCAACTCTCACGCTTGGCACACACTTTCACTCTCTATCTCACGCTCTCACGCTGCCCAAACTATTCTCACGCCAAAAACAAGATGAACCGGCGATCGTTTTTGGTTGGTTATTTACAATGTTGAGTTGACAGCTGCTCAAGCTGTCGATCTGCTCCCACCACTCTTAACAACGTTAATAAACAGCAGAGCAGTGGGAGCCGGTTGGTTGATCCCCGACCCGTATTGCGCATGCGCAGATCTAAGATCCAGTAGAAATGATAAAAAAGTAAAAGTCTGCTGCTTATTGTTCTACTAGGCCAAAATAGAGTCAAAGAGTATATGAGAATGAGTGTGTTAATTCATATATTTGGCAGTAAGTCTGTAGATGTGTGTGTGTGTGTGTGTGTGTGTGTGTGTTGTGTGTGTGTGTGTGTGTGTGTGTGTGCACCTTTGTTAATTAAGAGGACTTTTGGTATGAATACACCACCGACATTAGCCAGACATTTTTTATTAACAGGACAGGGGTCGGTGTCCTGCTAATAAATAAAAATTCTAAAAGCGTAGAAGTGTTTCTATAGGTGTAGAAAGCTTAAATACCCAAAAAAAAAAAAAGACCTTTTTATACACAAAACCCAGAAAATTGTGTATTTTCTGTGTGTCAGAAGAGAGCACTCATACAGCTGGTTTTTTGTATTGCACCCGCTCATGAATATTCACACAGCAGGAGCTCTGATTGGCTGACTGCCGGATGGTCCCTGACAATTCATGTTTCTGTGAAAAATGTTGTGTGTGTAATAAGAATACGAATAACATAGTAATAATAATTAATATTATTATTATGTTATTAATATTATTATTATTATTATGTCTAATACTACCTACATTCATTGCAGTTTAGAGATGTAATTATCAGGCTTTTGTTTAATACTATATTATATCATTATGTCTAATATTTCTATAATTTCATTGCACCTCTACTGTAGCTTTTATCTGATAATATACTTTAAGGTACTCAGTGTTTTAGGAGTCCATATCGGTCTTTGTCTCAAGACCACTTTTTTGAGGTCTTGTCTTTGAATTGACTGCATTTTACCATTGTATTGTTTCATTCTTAGACAAGGCTGAATTTATTCCAAGACTGCTCAAGATCTTAACTGCGGGGATATTACATAACTTCCATTGTCAAATGTAATTGTTTATTTGTTATTTATTGTTATTGGATATAAAATGCATGCCCAACATACAGTACTCTACATTGTGGCCCTTAGTAAAAAGTGTTGATTTTGTTTAGTCAAATTAGTCCTTCAATATGAATAAATGCTCACAAAATGGTTCAGAAATGTAAAATCAGGATATACATATCTCTCTCGCGCACACATATCTATCATTGCACACATAAATGTGTATTGTTTTATATAAATCTGAAAAATTCCACATTATCCACATTTTTTATCAACACATGAATATTTATTGCTTTTCATGTATAAAGTGCTCTGCATTTCATACAAAAAAAAAGGTGAGTTTGTGAATGCAGGTTGAATAGTTTATGTATAAATGTAACAAAACAAAATATATCTTTAATGAAAATTGCTAACACTTTTTAAAAACTTGTGGATATCTATTACAAACATTCTTGTGTGGATCAAAAACATTTTAGAAATAAACCACATTTGTGCAGATAGAGACATTTTATATAAATCCTAATTCAAAGCATGATTGAACAACTTGTGCACCTTTGTACATACAGTTTATGCTTTAATACTGTTATCCAGAGTGACGTGGTACATTGTTTACCACTATTTAAGTAGCACTTGCCGACGGCCGTGCTCCACCGGCGTTTCAGCTACCGTTTGCTAACTGGAGAGGAATAATTCGCTGTCTGACTGTCACACAAGCAACGTCCCCTGATACATATTCCCCAATAAATTCACATGTTTGTTAGCTTTAAATGTACACTGTTTGGTAATATAGCACTGAAAAGAGTTTCTGGACAGTGATAGCTTAGCCACCGCAGACGTCTCGCTGATTAATAACAAGCTGCTTTTGCTTACCGGCGTATTTTCAATATAATCTAACTTGTGCTGTTCTGATATAACAACATGTTTAGCCTAAGTATTAATAACAGCTGATAATCAGACAAGCCTGTATAAAACAACAACAGAAGAACGGCTTGTACCGCTGTTATGACGGTCAATGATAGTAACGGATAGTCAGCTAAAATGTGGTGGAAAATGTATGGGTACTGGTTAATATTACGTAGCATTACTACATATGTACATTAATATGTGGGGTTGTGTTATAATCACTGCGTTATCGGCTCTACTGCTTATGTAGCAACTGTATTGTTTTCTCCGTACTCGCTATATAGTTACATTACATTACATTGCATTTAGCTGACGCTTTTATCCAAAGCGACTTACTTACAAACTTGAAAAAAACAGAATCCATATAGAGTACATCAGGTTTCATAGAGCCAAATCATTTGAAGTGCAATCTTCATCCACAAGATTTCCACTGAGGCATGAAAATGCTGCCATGACATCTGAGTCCCACTATGATGACATTACACAGGTGAGTTAACCACAACTCAATGTTCGTAATAGTTACATGTTTATTTCAAGTTATAAACCATGAAGACTGGATTTGAATGCTGAGGTTCGATACACGGGTCCTGTGTATCACTCTACTGGACCGCTTTAGACACTAAGAGGACTGTGTGTCAATGCTGTTTTTCTTCTTAACGTTAAACTGAATGATCATACTCTTTAGATATTAAATACTATAATCAGTGTCTTTCTACCTGATTGTGTTGTTAACTCACAACAAGAGCCAGTAAAGCATTTTCTAGAGCCGCCATTTTATTATCCTCGCATTAGCATTATTAGCATTAGCATTAGCCCAGCGCACAAATGCAGAGAGACTAATTTATGGCAACACAAAATAAAACATGAGAGCGGTGGGGATGAGGAGGTGTCGGCGTTCTGGCGATTTACTCGGAAGGCTTCAGTAGAAGCTGCTGGGACTCCCAGCAGCTTCTACTGAAGCCTTCCCCAACTCCGGGGACTTCCGGCCGGGGACTTCGGGTGGCAGTATACGCCGTGAAGCTGTTTGCAGCCTGCCAGTAAACCCAAAGCAGAAGAAGACGAAGTGACGTCAGCGGCTCATTTGCGTATCTCTTCCCTCAGGGAACTTATTCCGGTGTGAACGCGATCTGTACTAAGTGCCGGGGCACTAAGTGCCGGGGCACTAAGTGCCGGCAAAGTACTTGGTGTGAACGCGGCTAATGTTGGTATTAGTTACATATTTCTTTCCAGTTATAAACCATGAAGACTAGATTTGAATTGTGAGGTTCGATACACGGGTCCTGTGTATCACTCTACTGGACCGCTTTAGACACTAAGAGGACTGTGTCAATGCTGTTTTTCTTCTTAACGTTAAACTGAATGATCATACTCTTTAGATATGAAATACTATAATCAGTGTCTTTCTACCTGATTGTGTTGTTACTCAGAACAAGAGCTTAGTGCCCGGGGTACTAAGTGCCGGAGCACTAAGTGCCGGCACTAAGTACGGCAAAGTACTTGGTGTGAACGCGGCTAATGTTGGTATTAGTTACATGTTATTTCAAGTTATAAACCATGAAGACTGGATTTGAATGCTGAGGTTCGATACACGGTCCTGGTATCACTCCTACTGGACCGCTTTAGACACTAAGAGGACTGTGTGTCAATGCTGTTTTTCTTCTTAATGTAAACTGAATGATCATACTCTTTAAATATAACACTATAATCAGTGTCTTCTACCTGATTGTGTTGTTAACTCAGAACAAGAGCCAGTAAAGCATTTGTATACTACTCTGGATGTCTAGTGATTAAACTTGGTCCTTCTTCATTCACAATATTTCCACTGAGGCAGAGACTCTGCATG